>NW_010359604.1:34781-100937 GCF_000414095.1 Morus notabilis
TAATTTGCTTGATCTCTAGAGAGAGAAAGAAGAGAGAGAGAGAGAGAGAGAGAGAGAGAGAGAGAGAGATGCAGCAAAGAAAGTGAAGGGGAAGAAGTGAGAGTGAGCGAGTGAGCGAGTGAGTCAGTCTTGAGAGTGTGTGGCAAGTGAGAGAAATGCCAAACCAAAGGAGAGAGACAACTCGTAGGATATTTGCTGGAGCCGCTTAGGTTAGGCTTAAAACCGCGTTATTTTTATTTCTTTATTTATTTGGTGATTTATTTATTTTTTTTTTTTAAACACCCCTCAACGTTGAGTTTGATAAGAATTTTGGAGCCATTTTTTACTTTTTGAATTTTAAAAATTTTCACTTTATTTTTAAATTTTAATTGTTCTCATTTAGGTCCCGTTCGTTTCATCGACTCAAGTTTAAAATTTGAGTTTTGCTGCAATAAAAAGCTCTCAGAAACAGTCATATCTAACTTTTTTACTACAGTAAAAAATTCTCACATGAAGTCGCATCTCAACTCGAATTAAAAACTCAAATCAACGAACTAAACATGCCCTTAATCATTTTTGTTATAATTTCAGTTTATTAATAGAGAGTTAAGTGTAACTTAAGCGTTAAGTGTAGTCATGTAGTTTTTATCTGTTTCTTTTTAACAGAAATCTAAACAGAAATACCACGTGACTGCATTATTCTCTTTCTTTCTATCTATTTTTCACAGAAATTACAATAGAAGGGGTTAACTAAGTGGAAACAATTCAAAATTTAATGGGTAAAATGAGAGTTTTTAAAATTCAAATGGCAAATTGAGAATGATCTTAAAATTTATGGGCATCAGTGATAATAATCCTTTGATCAAACATGTTTATATTAATTATAAAAAATAAGCGGAGAGCTAGACCAGGAAAAATAAATTAGTTATAGTTCTCTATTTTTAACTGTCATATATGTATTAAAATTGTATGTTTTGTAAGCTTTTTTAATCTAATATGATTTTAACTTAATCTAATGAAAAAAACTGACACTACTGATGGGTCAGGCCTATTAAAGAAACTCCCAAAAAAGAATGTGATAATAAGCTTTTAAGAGAATGTAATAAATAGTAAATTTATGAAATTAAATTAAATAAATAGTAAAATTTAAAATTATTTAAAATAAATAGCAGTTTATCACGTAATTATTTTATTTACAATTAATAAAATATTTTTTATATAAATTTTCTTTTTACGGTAGTTAAAATTTTTTTTTTCATGTAAATTACCACGTAAATTATTATTTACTGATTGTAACGACATATTTACACAATAAATTATCAATATATTTACATAATTTACTATTATTTATTTTAAATAATTTTAAAATATGATATTCGCTTAATTTAATTTTAAAATTATGATTTCTCCTATTATTTTTTCTCCTCACATGTTCACGAAGACGGGGTGTCAAAATTTTAACAATCAAATAGTAAAAAGAAGGAAACTCACGAACCTTCGAAATAAAAAAAAATTCCCAATGAGTTTCTATTCAAACGGTCCTTTTTTTTTTCACAACTCAAAATTTCTTTTATTTCAGTATTTTTCATAAATTATAAATTTAACATTTTTATTACAATATTTTCTTTAAAAAAAATTGACATCATCTCAAGCCCCGTTCACTTCGCTGATTCGAGTTTAGAATTTGAGTTGAGATGTGACTTTATGTGAGAGCTTTTTACTGTAGCAAAAAAGTTAGATGTGATTGTTTATGAGAGCTTTTTACTGTAGAAAAACTCAAATTCTAAACTCGAATCAGCGAAATGAACAGGACCTCAATTTATCGATTGGATTGCTCTGGTTCAATTGGATCTCTTCGTTAGAGGCGAGACAACCATACGAAACAACTGAAAAAACAGATAAGTCTCCAAATTGTTTATTTCTTTATAAAATAAAAATAAAAATAAAAAACTCCAAATGATTTCGGTTACGCCCTCTCTTTTCGTCCACAGAACCCCGACCTCCTACTTCTTCTTCACCACCACCATTACTACCAGACGATCAAAACCCAGCTTTCCCGCTCTGTCAGTTTGGTCCTCGTCGTCGCCGTCGGGTCTCTATGAGATCGCCGACAAGTCGGAGAAGCGCCAAGAGCTCGGGTCGGAGCTCTACTCGTCGGCGCCGTTCCCGGAGATCAAGGCGGCGAAGCGGGTGGTGCTGGTGAGGCATGGGCAGAGCACGTGGAATGAGGAAGGAAGGATCCAAGGGAGCTCCGACTTCTCGGTTCTCACCAATAAAGGCGAGGCTCAGGCCGAGACCTCCCGCCAAATGCTCATCGATGATTCCTTCGACGTTTGCTTCTCCAGGTTTTCTGTTCTCTTCGATTTCTTCTTTTTGTCTTTTATTTTCAACTAGTTTTGCCATAGGATTTCAACTTCCCTTTAAGATTGTCCTCGTATCCCTACTTGAACTGTTGAAGTTCGTATTCTCATTTGGACTTAACTACTGACGGGAAATTAGTAATATCGGTAACGTTTTTTTTTGGAATTCGATTTGACTTTTTCCTTTTGCATTTGTTTTGTTTGGCGAAAGCACAATTAATAAGTATTTTGTTTACTATTTACAAAATGCTCGTAATCTCTGTCATAAGGTGATCGTTAACTTTTTTTCCCGATGACTTTTTTTTTTTTTTTTTTTAATGTCATTGATTTCAAAAGGTTTGTCTAAATTTTGAGCTATTAAAATTTGTATGAAGCTCCTAATTGGAGTTTTTCTCAACTTGGAGTAAGCTACAAAGTGGTCCTTTGTTTAATAAGGTGTTAAATTCAAGCGTCTATGGATTAGAGTTTGGTAGCCTTGGTTCCATGTAAAGTGGGTCCTTATACTTGGTGAGTATATTTATGTTGGCATGTCCGAGGATTGTAGCAAGAGCACTATCATGCATTAGTCTTTTTTCCTTGGCATGTAATGTAATATTGTAATTGTCTAGTTCTGATCATATTTCCATTGTATATTGTTCCTTTTTTTTTTGTGTGTTTTAACCCATGATAATGTAGGTTTGATAGCTGAGGATGTATAGTGTTTTTTCTCTCTCAATTATTTTTATTTTTATTTTGGGGTGTGCGAGTGACTTGATCTACAATTTCAACTATACTTTTCTTTGCCTCAGTCCTCTTTTACGATCAAGGAGAACTGCTGAAATCATATGGGGAAGCCGTAATGAGGAGATACTTACTGATCCTGATTTGAGAGAAATCGACCTGTATTCCTTTCAAGTAAGCCTTTTTTTGGTTTAAACATTTCTTCTATGCATGGCATCAATGTAACTTTACGATTTGATATTCTAATTGGTTGCTTTTTGGGGAATTTTGTTTCTTTAGGGGCTTTTAAAGCATGAAGGGAAAGCAAAATTTGGCGAAGCTTTTCGACAATGGCAGGTAGATGCTGCGAATTTCAACATCGATGGTCATTATCCAGTGAGAGAATTGTGGGCTCGTGCTAGAAATTGCTGGAACAAAATACTTGCACATGAGGGCGGGTCCATTCTTGTGGTTGCTCACAATGCTGTTAATCAGGCTCTTGTTGCAACTGCTATTGGTACTATTCTTTTCTGTGCTGCATCACTTTGTGGCTGTATAGAAAAATTGTTTTTCGGATGTAGTTTTGAGCATGTTGCTCCTTTAAATTTTTTTCTGTTTTACCTTCTCAACAATCAGGATTAGGAACGAAGTACTTCAGGATATTGCTTCAGAGTAATTGTGGAGTGAGTGTGCTGGATTTCACTCCTCGACTTGAGGTTGGATCACCGCTTATTTGTCTCAATCGTCTGAATCAGGTATATTGTTTTCTTTGCTGACAAAGATTTACAGTTAAAAGTTTGATACCTTATGAAGAAAAGGTAAAACCACAAATGACAATCTTAAGGGTTTAATTGGCTAAATCCAGGACACGACTTTCCAAATGCTTTTCTCAGGAAGCTGAAGGATAATTTTCTCAACTGTTTTATCACACCAAGATTGTTATGATATGTTATGCAGACACCGAATTCACCCGTGGCTGGTGGAAGTTTTGGAGGAAGGAAAACCAGCAAGAGGATCATACTTGTGTGTCATGGATCCACCCTGACAAATACAGAGGTTCAAAAAGGGCAGCTAAGAAAGTGCATTTTAGTTTTTGTCTGTTCTTCCATCATAATTTTTATGCAATGCAATGACTTGAAAAAAGAATGTGCTTGGGCTTCCATTTTCATCTGTTTTTGAAATTTTTTTGACGTTGTGAAATTTATAGAAGAAGTATGATTATTCATTCTGGGCGAGCTAACTTTTATAATAGGTAGTGAGGTGAGGACTAACTATGGATTACGTTTCTTTTCCAATAATGGTGTTACAATGTAGCTGTTAATTTGTCATTCAAAACTCAATTCAACAGTTGAAATTTGAGATATTTAGACTTGTAATCCCAATGCACATAGACAAGTTTGGAATATTTAATGATGGTGATGTATGTATTGAAACTACAAGATAATTAACTAGTTTCTGTAACTGCAACCTTGTATAGCTAGAGAGTGACAACGAATTTGTGCACACACTAAATCGTTTCCGAAATCTTTTATAAATAACGGGATTCCAAACTTCCCTCGATGTCGAACAGGCTAGCTCTCATTTTTCTGAGGATCAAACAATGAACATGCTTGGAGTTATACAGGTAAAGGATTTAGATGTATTTCTGTGTTCTTATGCTCCTTTTACCATGTCATCTGATCCGAATCTGACATGCTACTGTGGAGATATGACAGTCCCAAAAGACTGCTGAGCTACTTCTTGATTTGAAAGTTAGTTCCATTGTTAGCAGTCCAAAGAAAGCTTGTGTACAAACAGCAATAGCCATCTCCAGTGTAAGCTGAAGCTGATCCTTAATTTTCTCACGTCCATTGCGACATCACATACTCTCGAATGCAAAATCATATATTCACGTGAAATGGCTGATTAGGTTCTTCTGTCAAGTTCATCACAAGTTGAGTTAATTGCAGGTACAAGAAGCTGCAGATTGCTTGGGTGCCGACTGTGTGCCTCGCTATGTGGAAATGAAGCAGTTGGGGAACCTTAATGTTGAAAGCATCCTTCAGCAAGTGAAGAAGGCAAGATATCTAAACTTATTCCAGAGTCAACCCGTTTCTAGTTGATTTTTCTTTTTGTGGGGTCCAAATAATGTATTGAGTCAAATTTGGGATCTGGCCTAACGATGGAAACATTTTGCATAAGTATCCATTATCGTTAGTGTTCTTGCAGATGACGGCCGTGCTGGAGGATTTATCAGTGTAGTTTATAATCTTTCTTTTTCTAACAGGATTCCAATGTGGTCTCAAGCCTTCAGCCCGGTTCGTTAAATGGGTTTGAGGACACGGTCCTCTCAGCGGTCTGGGATCAATCGGAACAGGCTTGGCAGTATTTGCTTAAGGAACTAGCTAGTGGAATTGAACAAGAAAGAATTGTTGTTGTTGTTGGCGATCCTGCTATTCACATAGCGCTTTTGGCACACTGTCTAAATCTGACGAAGGAATGGGTGGGATCATTTCATCTCGATGATGGAAGCATCAGTGTCGTCGATTTTCCCGATGGCCCTGCCGGTGGAGGTGTTATCCGATGCATAAACTATACTGCTCATTTAGGGAGATGGTCAATACCCATCACAAGATCAACAGTGGATGATGAAGAGTTCTAGATTATAAATACTTGTGAAAAAGGCCATTTAAATAAAGTGCTTATTATCTACCTGAAAAATCCACATAGATTTTCACACTTGAGGAACAAACAATGAGGTTGAAAAAAAAGAAAGAAAAAAAAAAGATCTATGCCTTTTGGAAGGTTACAATTTATGCAAACTAATATAGTAGATTGCATGAATGTACATTCATGGTGAAAACCAGCTTATTTCCTTCCCTGCGAAACATATGAGATCAGCTCTCTGAGAGTTTTTTTAAAAAGAAAATTAGATATCATTTTTTCAATTGTATAAAGTTTTTCATTATGTGAAGTAGAATTAAAATATAAGAGCAATTACTCTTTGGGGAAACAATAACTATAAAAAAGGGGCATATGCAAAGCATATGTAAAAGTAAGACGCAAGTATTATTAATTTTTTAAGTTGTGTAGGTGTTGCTTTTGTAATAAAACAAGAAATACTTTGGGGCGTTTTGTGAGAAAACAATGAGTTCATTCTTATCCTATAAAACTCGAATGATACTTTTCAAACAAGAATTCTTTGGCTCCAAAAAAAAAAAAAAAAAAAAAAAAAACCCAAAAAAAAAAGGAAAAAAAAACCCAAAGGAAAAAATTTTAGACTTTTTGTTTTTTGTTTTTAATGTTAAAAGGAGAAGGAATGGTTAACAAAATTAATACAAAATATCTTTGACTTATAGCAATACGTTTGTGTGTGCGAATTTTTTTTTTCCTAAGATACTCGCGTCTGTATAAGATTTTGAATTAATTTAATTTCACAAATAGTACTTGAGGTCTACACTCAATTTCATTTTAATTCTTGACTTTTAAAACATCTAACAGCTAGTGTCTGAGGTTTTACTCTATTTTAGTTTCGATCCTTCTGTTAGTTAAGTGTTAAATATTTGAGGGAAATCTGTAAAAATTAGAAACATCTAAAACTTAGAGCCTAAAACAATATAAAAACAAAAGTCAATTTCCTAGACAGCCTTTAATTTACACAGATTCCGTCAAATATCTAGAATGACCGAAATTCAAGCACAATAAAATCTAAGAAACTAATTGTGGTACAATTTAAAAATCACGAACTAAAACAAGAATGAGAGTAAGGGCATGTTTGGTTCATGGATTCATAATTCTGATTTTTAAAATTTAATTTTTTTTTGAGAGAAAAACACTATAGAGAACCACGAATCATGATTCAGAATCAGTATCGGATACATGAAACAAACATCTCCTAAATCTTTAGGAACACTTGCGGAAATAACCCTAATATTTTAGCTTGAGGAATTAACCCTAATATTTTAGCATGTAATTTTTTATGTAGAGGGTTAGCTTGGATACGGGGCAATATGCTAGAATGACTATCCAACAAAGTGAAATTAACAAAATGACCTTCTTCTATTTTTTATGAAGAAAGATATTTACTCATTCTTTGTAAAAAGATGTTATTTTGTAAATAAAAATTTTTAAAAAGTTATTTTACTAATAAAACTTTTCAAAAGAGTTATTTTTACAAAGGCCTCGGATACGGCAGTTTCACATGGCATCAGCATTTGAGATGTCAATTTTGCATTTGTCCAATAAATTTATCAAAGACAAAAATTAATTCATTTTGTACTGCAACTTGGTGGAGAGTGGAGAAGACACACAAATACTTAAAATACAAAATATCATCGTGCCTCTCGCGTGTTTTTGATATTAGACAAATTGAAAACTCAACTAACGAAATATATATATATATTATATTTATAATAGCTTACACATGAAATATATGAATCCCCAACCTTGGCGTGCAAGCCATTTTTTTTTTCCCAAACATTCAATTAAACTCAGGTCAAGGGTGGTTTTTTTTTTTTTCTATTTTAATTTGCTCACTGCAGGCCCAACAAATTTATTTTATTATAGAGAAATAGTAAAAAATAGGCCAATATGAAAAGTTTAAGAAAGTATATAGACCAATTTTTAGTTATAGAAATTAATAGGCCATAACTTGTTAAGTTATGATTCATAACCATATAAGTTATGTACAAACTTATCAAGTTATGGTTCATAGTCAGACAAGTTATGGACAATTATGGACAATAACTTGTCAAGTTATGGTTCATAACTAGACAAGTTATGGACGAAAACAGTAATTTGGCCTATTTATTAACTTATGTAAACTATTGACCTATTAATTTTAATTCATCTCAAGTCTTGGCATATTTCCCTCTTTCTCCCTTTATTATATATATTACGGAAATAGTAGAAATTAGGTCAATATGAAAAGCTTAAGTATATAGGCAAATTTTTAGTTATAGAAATTAATAGGCCATAACTTGTCAAGTTATGGTTCATAACCAGATAAGTTATGGATAAACTTGTCAAGTTATGGTTCATAGCCAGACAAGTTATGGACAAAAATCGTCCATAACTTGTCAAGTTATGATTCATAACCATACAAGTTATGGACGAAAATAATAATTTGGCCTATTTATTAACTTATGTAAACTATTGGCCTATTAATTTTAATTCATCTCAAGTCTTAGCTTATTTTTCTCTTTCTCTATTTCGAGTTTACAATTTCATTACTTTAAGGTTAAGACTCCGTTTATTTCACTAATTTGATTTTATAATTTGAGTTTTGTTACAGTAAAAAGCTCTTAGAAATAGTCACATCTAACTTTTTTGTTACAGTAAAAAACTCTCACATAAAGTCACATTTCAATTCGAATTAGTGAACTAAACGGGCCATAAGTATATACAGTATGTCCCTTTGAAAGCAACTGCGCAGTTTCATGACATCTTTGAGAGTTTTTTTGTAAATATTTCTAACAAACCACAAACAGCGTAAGCAGCGCTCCACTTGGTAATCTAATTTAAAAAATTAGGATCAACGTGTGTGTGTGTGTGTATATATATATATAAAAATTAGGATCAACGTGTGTGTGTGTATATATATATATATATATATATATATATATGAATGTATGTGTTAATATATATATACACACACATATGCACGTATAAAAACATGCGCGAATCTCATCAATGAAAGTAACTCAAAATTTAGAATATAGCAACTATTGTAGGTCTCCTAGGGACCAAATGGTACCTACGGGCTACAACTAGTATACGTTAACTGTAGAAGTTAAATGGATTCACCAAAAAACTTTAGAAGTTAAAAACATGCGCGAATGTGTTTAGTATAAGGATTCGTATCATAATTTATTGTAATATTTTTTTTATAAAAAATACACATAAATTAAAAATAATTCTTAATAATGATTTGAATTCATGAAATTCGTATTTATATTCTCATTAATACGCGTGACAAAAAGATATTTTTTTACCACCCAAAAAAAGGAAAAAATTCGCTGTAACAACGAATTTCAAATTTGCCGCTATGTGTCTATATTGATTAGGCTATCTATAGCGACATGGTGCTTTTTCTAGCCGCGAGAATAAGCCCTTTTTTTTTTTTTTTTTTTTCCGGAAGATAAACCCTTTTTTTTTTTTTTTTTTTTTTTTTCTGTAGTGCTACCATTAATATGCAAGGTTTCTTCTTCCCAACTTCGACCGCAATACATGATCATGTTCGAGAATTAAAAAAAAAATGTTAACAAATAGATTACATATTAAAATATTCATATATCTTAACCATTGATATTTATGCTGATGCTTATGTTTTGGAATTGAGAGTGCATAAAAGATAAAAAGGGATGGGAAAAAAAAGAAGCAAAAGGAGGGTTTTTTCCCCTCAATAATAATGCTTAATTATATGTCCTCGCTTTTATTCATAATGTTTTCGGAGTAGGAGTTGGTGGGTCTAAGTTTAGGATTTTTAACACAATTGTCTTTGAATTTATCACGGTTTAGTAAATTATTTTCAGAAATTTTAATTTTGACAATCAACTCTCTAAATATGTTCAATTGTTGCATTTAGACACATTTAAGTAACGGCGGTTAAATTTTAAACAAAATTAGTCATGTGAACTGCATGTGGATATTTTAAAGGGCATTTTAGTAAAATGATCATTTATATGTTGTAAAAAATAATTAAATTAAGAAAAAAAAATAAAAAAATAAAAATGTCATATGTAAAAAAAAACATACCTACAAATAAATTAGAAAACCAAATCAACAACACACTAAATCAAGAATACAACTGATTTTAAGATTCAAAGTTTAATTTGTCAAAATTAAAAGCTCATGGTGCATTATGTAAAACCTGAATAGTTTAGGGTGCAACAATACAATTTACTCAAAAATTATTTGGATGGTTGAGATTAAAATATTTAAAGATAATTGCTGAGATTAGTTTAGGGCTATAAAACCGATTCTACCCTTTTAAGAATCCCACATATGACTTGCACATGGTTAATTCCGTCCAAAATTTAAAAACCGTTACTTAAATGTTTCTAATTGCAACGATTGAACAAGTTCAGAAAGTTGATTGTCAAAATTAAAAATTCAAGAAGCAACTTACTAAACGACGACAAATTTAGAAAGCAAATTTATTAAAAAAACCCTCTAAATTTAAGTGGGGTCAACTTTTACTATCGTAATAATCATTCCCCGTTGCCAATATAAATTTTTAGTGGACGCTTAGTTCATGGATTCAGAATCACAATTCAGAATTATTCTCAATTTACGTGTATTTTTTGTGAGAGAAAATACTGTAACGAATTATGAATCATGATTCGAATCAGGGTACGAATCTCCTAACTAAACAACCTATTCGTTACTTACAAAAATAGAAGAAAAAAGATCTCCATGTTTAGGAGGGGGAAAAAAAAGAAGGAAGAACTAAAGAAGCAGAAAAGAAAAATCAGACTAAAAAATTTTTCCCATCACGTATCCACTACTAGCCACCAAGATAACAATCTAGATTTCCCTGATTGACCGGCAAAAAAAAAAATCTTGCCAAATTTTTTTCAATCTCTTATTTTGTCAAATGATGGAATTTTAACAACCGGAACAATCATAAGATTTGAATTTGGCAGCTTGGCTTCCCAAGTTGGTAATAGAAGAATTACTTACCACTATATCAAAGATCCAGTGACAAAATTTCCATGAATTTTGATAGAGATTTTTTAAGTGTAACCAATAATAATATATATTATTAATCAACAAAGACCAAGGCAATAGAATTAAAAGCGAATCCACGAACATGTTACCAATAGTTATGGTATCCTGACCAGGTCCAACTTTTTGTTTTTTTCTTTGCCTTTTTTCTTTGGTGTTTTATTTTTATTTTAAGTTCCTGATATGAACTGGCAAAAGTGATTAAAGAAGGCGAGGCAAAGCTTGAAGGTTTCAGCCTCAAGCCTTCCATTTCTTTCCTCTCTTATGAGGTGCTGATTTTAAGGTGAGAGAGAGAGAGAGAAGAGAGAGAGAGAGAGAGAGAAAATCACATATTAAACATATCATATGCGCTTGTCAGAAACCTGGATTTCTTTGCCTGCTCCTTCCCCTCCTAATTATCTTCCTCTGAGCTTCCTCCTTAAGAAACGCCAAAAAAAAGAAAGAAAGAAAAGAAGAAAGAAAGAAAAGTTGAAGCAAAACGACAGTTCTAAAAGTTTCACTCAAATCCTCTATTCCTGTCAATTTCCAAACCTTCTTCTATTCCTTCATTTCTTCTCACTACAAGCCAAATCAGAACAAATCCCATTTCTTCAAAACCTTCAAAAATTTTTTTTTTTTTTGGGGTTATATTTCACAATGAGAGACATTATTGTTTCTTGTTTCAGCGAAAACGCCATAAATGTGTCTCACCCTTCATGTTCTAGCTACTCAAACACCAATTGCATCTCTCCAAGCCAGAGTCCTTGCGTCCAAAACGCAGTGACTTCAATCTACAAAATCATTCTCTCAAACCAGAACGTTTTCTCGGTGAAAGTCGCTTGGTGCAAAAACAACTCCGTCCAAGGCCTAAGCATAAACTTGGGCGACGACCCGTTGTCGACCTTGAAGCTGAACATCAATTCCCGTTTGTTCAGAAAGAAGAAGGGAACGAAGGCTTTCGATTCGGGCCACTCGAAGGTAGAGATTTTCTGGGATCTCTCCAACGCCAAGTTCGAACAAAATCCCGAACCCGTCGAGGGGTTTTACGTCGTAATCGTGTTGGATTCCGAGATTGGCCTGGTTTTGGGTGACATGGCTGACGAAGCTCTGTTGAAAAAGCTCAAAACGAATTACGTGAACAACAAACCAGTTGGCATTGCCAGAGCCTCTCTGGTTTCAAGACAAGAGCACTGTTCGGGGATTAACACGCTTTATTCGACCAAGGCTAGGTTCTGTGAAACTGGGATTACTCATGAGATTTTGATCAAATGCAGCGGCGACAATGAAGGGCTGAAACATCCGGTTTTGTCGGTGAGTATCGATAAGAAGACTGTGATTCGTGTGAAGAGGCTGCAGTGGAATTTTAGAGGGAATCAGACGATTTTTGTTGATGGATTGCTTGTTGATCTGCTTTGGGATGTTCATGATTGGTTCTTCAATAATCCTGCTTCTTCTTCTTCTTCTTCTTCTTCTGGTTATGCTGTGTTTATGTTCAGGACGAGAAGTGGAATGGACAGCAGGCTTTGGTTGGAGGAGAAATTGGCTCAGAAAGAGCACGACAGACTTGAGTTCTCTCTCCTGATCTATGCATGTAAGAGCTTGCAATGAACAACTTGACTCTTTTTTTAGTCTAGTTCTTTTGTTTTGATTCTATGTTGTCTTCTTTTTTTCTTTTTTTTTTTTAAATTTCCCTTTCTGCTTGAAAGGAAAATAGATACAACTAATTCAATTTGTTAAAATTTGTTATATGAGAAGAAAGTAATTCAAGTTCAAAAATGTGAATTGTGGATAGACAAATTTGGAAACTTTCTCTGTTTGTATATCTCTCTCTATCAATAACTTTCTCTGTTTACCATTTGACCACTTTATAATTTCATTCCTTTTCCTCCCTCTCCTCTCAGTTTTATATGATTAATTAGTTATAACTAATTAATTCACTCCCAGATAAACGATAATAATGAATTTTCTTGTTTGACAAGTACAATAATAGGCAAGAGATGCTTGATTAATTGGTATTTTTAACTTGAGCTTGATTTTATTTTATTTTTTTTACTTAAATACGATAAAATTTCTTCATTAACTATGAAGAAGACAATATTGCTTTTAAATTGGAAAAAGAAAAGACAAAACATCTTTCTTCCTTTTCCCTATTTAGTGAATGTCTGAATGATCATCTTCATGAACTAATGGATTTTCTCTTCCATCTTGTCCCCTATTTAGCATATGATTGGTTAGTTAGGAAACTTGTAGTGCTTCTTTCATTAATGAGGGAAAAGAAAGATCCAAGTAATGTCACACTCAGTAGCATGGCAAGCCATTGTTGAGTATTGTCAGGCTTGACTTGGTTGGCCAAGTCACCAAAACCCACAAACAAATAAGTATAACATTGTCATTTTTTTCTTTTATTTTTATTTTTATTTTTTGCTTTATTTGTTATGAGTATTTATGGCATGGTATGAAAATTTAGACTTTTATTTTTGCTTTATTTGTTATGAGTATTTATGGCATGGTATGAAAATTTAGAATACTCAGAGTTTTATCAAAATTGTGTTAAATTTATGGTCTCGTTTAGTTCGTGTATTCGAGTTGAGATGTGATTTTATGTGAGAGAAAAAATTAAATGTGATTTTTTATAAGAGTTTTTAACTATAGTAAAATTGGAATTGGTGAAATAAACGAGGCTTTAGAGTATCTTTTCCCTCCTTACTATAAAATTTTGAATTCGATAGAGTACAAAAAAAAAAAAAAAGAAAAAAAAAAGAGGTAGAGGACAATTCTAAATATGAATATTGGTTTTACCTTCATGCTCATGTCCTACTAATGAATATTGGTTTCACCTCACAGATGCATGTTTCTTACCTGAAAAGTCCCTTTGAAGTAATCAAATGAGTTTTTCAAATTCTCCTTTTTTTTCATGTTTTTAAAAAAGAACACAGGGTTTTTTTTTTTCTCTTCAAAATTATATCCAGCATTTTGTGATATCAAATTATATGACTTCATATTTTGGATTGTATCATATTTATACTTTCAGATTTTTAATTTATGCCCAATTCACATCTTTTAACCACAAAATGAGCTAAACATCCATAAAGAAATGAGAATATGAATAAGAAATAAAAATTAAAAAGCGTGAAGGATATTTGGATTAATTGTACAGTCAAAAACAACCTTTGACCGAAAAAGGTAAGGTTTTAACATGAACTTAAAATGTAAAAGTATAAATTTGATACAAATCAAAATACAAGATATGATTTCTCTTTCTAACCTCAAAATGCAGAGTATAAAAATGCCAAAAAAAAAAAAAAAAAAACCCAAAATATAAGATAAATCATTATTGGCTACTTTCATGTAAATTTGTGCACATAACTCCAGTTTAGTTTGTTCAAACATCCATCATGAAAGGTAGTTAGAGAGAGAGGGAGCGCATTAAAAAAAAAAAAAAAAACAGAAAAAAAAGAAAGAAAAAAAAAGAAAAAGAAAAGAGCCTAGGGTTATTTGCCACTTTTCAGATCCTCTTAGTGCACATTCTCAACGGTCCCCAAACTCTTAAAGCGATGATTTGGCCCACGACCAAAAAACACCAATCATTATCTTCATAGAAGCACTGAGCACCATTGCTTGGCTTTATATTGTTGGTTCTTTTATCCTCTACGAGCTGCTTCTGCGTAGCATGTATAAATAAGGAGCAAACTTTTTTTTTTCTTTTTCTTTTTTTATAGCAGTTTTAGCAAATATTCTGTAATCACACAGCTCAAAAGCGCTGGAATATGTGGCAAACTCTGTTTTTGCGTGTGAGTGGGTGAAAGAGAGAAGTAGTTGGATCCATCATGCAAATCGCTTTTCATTAACTGAGAAGACCTTCTTTTCCACTCCCCACACACACACATGCAGACTTTTCAGGACCCGTTTAGTTAGTTGATTTGAGTTTTTAATTCGAATTAATATGTGATTTTATGTGAAAGTTTTTTATTGTAGTAAAAAGTTAGATGTGACTGTTTTTAAAAGCTTTTTACTGTAGTAAAACTCGAATCGGTAAAATGAACGGATTATATTTGTTATTCCTATGTATAAGAAAGAAGATTATCTTGACAGAATTCTGCTACCGTATTTTCCCGAATGAAACACACTTGATCGGACATCGCTCTCTTGTTAGCGGAAAAAAAAAAAAAAAGAAAAAAAAAGGTCAAGGTTGTGACTAATGTCATGGTTTGGAGCTTTAGGGTTGCATAAAGCATAAAGGGCACGCCTTTCTTACGCGGCCACAGTTCTAAAATGTAACGGGCATGACTTTTATAATAATAACAAAATATATTTATTAATTAGAGGGTTTTGCTCTATGAGTAGGTAAGTTTTCTAAGTCATGCAATTGAATTTCAATGGCTCGATTTCTGAATGTAGTTATAAAAATACTTTCACTCGTAGATCAGACTGTTAAAATTTAATCAACAATAAGTTTTAATCTCAATTTAATTGGGATCGGCTATATGAATTTCACTTTTTCACGCAGCTCTGTTTGAAATTAGATTTTTCTGAAGGCCTAAATCTATAAACTGTTAAAATTTAATCAAGTAGTTTAAAAAACTTTACTCTATTGATAAGGTTTTTATTATTAATATCAAATAAACTCACATCATCTTTTTAACAATCTCAAGTTGGACTCAAAGTTCCTTTCATTTTCCTCCACTCTATGACAACTGTTGATTCGAGTTTTTAATTTGAGTTGAAATGTGATTTTATATGAGAGCATTTTACTGTAGCAGAAAAAGTTAAATGTGACTTTTTATAAGAGCTTTTAATTATAGTAAAATTAAAATTGAAAACTCAAAGTAGTGAAATGGACAAGGGTTAAAATTCCTAATCCTATTCCATATTGTTATGTTATGCATAATGGCCCAACCTTAGACGTCAGGTCAGTGGCACCTATCTAATGTCTTCATTGGATGCTCCCAGATTTTATCTTCAGGACCACTTTTAATACCCATCTTTTCTTGCTTTGAAAGACCCACTAATTAATTTCTATTATTCTTCTTCTTATGACATTTTCCATTCTTTAAATGAGTGCAAGAATTTCAAAATACCCTAGCCTATACCTTAAAAATTAGCTTTGGAAGATTATTTAATGTGTAAAAGAAGGACTGAAAAATAAATAAAAGATCAAATTCCGCACATCAGATCCAAGGTATCAATGGAAGTTGAGCACAATTTAGCCTCTAGCTAAGATCTGTATATATCTACAGTCTAGACCAGCGATATCTCCGAACTCGTTTATTTCATATACTCAAACTTAAATCATTGATTATGTTACAGTGTTTTCCTCTCGTAAAAAAATTTAAATTTCAAACGTCAGAATCTTTTCAAATAAATCTTTCATTTTCTTGACCTAAATAACTTGTTGGGGGTGCTTTAGATAAGTCACACATTACACAGATACTATGATTCGTTCAGTTTCTCACAGATCTCAATACACCACGGCAGTACCAAAAGAAAAAAAAAATCATTCTACATTTCTCTTATCATAACTGTTGGTTATTGCTGCTAAATAATGCTTAATTAAAGCAACGAGGATTAATACTAAGGATTTCATATTAATTCGATTACAATTAATGTGACGATTTTTCAACCACAGTTGGAAATGAGGATACTAATTACCCGTTTGATTTACGTGTTTAAATTAATGATTTTAGTTTTAAATTTAAGTTTTGTGAGAGATTTTATTGGCGGTAACTTTTTTTATTCAAAATTTTTTTTTTTTATAAAAAAATATTATAACAGAATCAGAATTATAATTTTAAATGTGTGAATTAAATAATTACAATGATTGAAATAGTTTATGTGCCGTAAGCTCGTCAAATTGACACGTTACATGTTTGTTGGTAAAAAAGAGAAGATGAAAGTTTGGTTGGAAAATATGCTGAATATTTGGGTCTGAGCATTAAAATATAAATATTGATTACTTGTTTTAGCAGTACAATCAATTAGTAGGGTCTCAACAATCAAACATTTTCTGCTTTGCTTTTCTTCTTTTCTCCGCGCCTACGCCTAACAATTGCCAACCTAAATTGCCCACCAAATCTGATTTGATTCTAGATTTAGCTACATGATATGTCTCAAAGTATTCATATGATTTTTCTTTTTAATTTTTACTAAAGAAAAAGAGATCAGTTGTGTCCTCATGCTTGTACACAACACTTTTTAGAGAAATCTACTGAGACTACAAGTGGAACGATAAAGGAACTTAATAGATGCTTTTGTCCCTCGTTTAATCCGCTAAATATCCTAATGCTGGTTGGAGTTCACCAACTTCAAATAAGTTGGATATGCTTGACAAAGACCATCATTCTCGATACCAGAATGGAAATTTAATCCAAGAGGTAGGTTAGAGACATTAAGGACGTTTGGTTTATGGATTCAGAACAATGATTCAGAACTATTCTCAGTTTACGTGTGTTTTTTATAAGAGAAAATACTGTAGTGAGTCACGAACTATGATCCGAATCATAACACTGATCCTTGCTCCAAACGCACTATAAAACTTGGCTAAAAGCACTTATAAACTGTTTTTGTAGACCCTTTTTTGTGGCACTCTGGCAGACCTTGAATCCATGTGCTTCCAAGTGCTAAAATTCAAGAACTTCTACTCTATCATTTCTTTTTTTTTTTTGTTGCGCTATAAATAATAAATAATTCCTCAAATAAACCCTTTGCTCTTCTTAAATAATATAGTGGACCATCATCTTGCTATAGTTTATAATTGGACTCTCGTTTTCAAAGTGTTGACTATATTAAAAATTAGAGCGATATTCAAACCCAAAAAAAAAAAAAAAATAGTAGTAATAAAAAACAAAGCAACTGGGGGGAGAAGGCATTGAAAATTTATTATTGGAATTGTTGGTTATTAGCTAACGGTAGGTGATGTAGAACCAGGATAGAATTGAGAATGTATATATAATTTTAAAAGAAAAAAGATATGAATCAAATGAAGAAATAGAGATAGAATAAAGAATTAGAGGGAGAATAAACTATAAACTAAACATTCATTCATTAGTCAACTCTTGGAACTCCAATTATATTTACGAAGATATCTATAAAAACCTAAAAGGATTAAAATAAACTCAACTATATAGTCCTAGAGATAGCATATAAATCTCACAAATAATACTAAAGATCAAATATATCTTAAATAATAACTACACGAGTTCAAATTAAAATTTTAATCTCAATATTCCGCGTCACTATCTCAACAAACTCGACTCCGGCAAGTTTTAAACTCCAAAGAATCATAAAGTAATAATCTAAAATCTTCAATCTTAATGTGTGATTTTGAAAGTAGCCATATAGACTTGATATGAGAAAAGATAAAAAAAAAATATTTGGGGTTTAAGATCACTATGGTAGGCATATATCTTGAAAGAAAATTTCCATGGAATATTGCTTTAATGTGAATAATTTGGTGGGCTCGCGATGGTGTTAGAAGATAGGTTTGTAATCCTACTTGAAAAACCTTAGGATCAAGGGCTGAAAAATTATTTAGAGGTGAGAAAAAGCATAGTTTCTTCTAAAGATTCACTTGATGGAAGATCATCAAGAGGTGAGATAAGTAACAAATGGCCGTGTTTAGAATTGATCCCGTTTTTATTTTTTACGTTTTTTGAGAAAGAAAAAATGTGAACCTTTCTAAAACGGTGTTTGGCGCAATAAAGATAAAAAACATAAATCAAAACGATTTTTTAGTTTAGTGTAAAATAAGAGAGAAATGAAAAATGATTTTTAGTCGTTTTTTATTTTCTCCTCTCTCGAGCAAAGAGAGAGAGACATTAATAAGTTTTTTTATATTAAAAATAATCTCTTAATAAAACTATCAAACGCATTTTCAAAAATGATTTCTGTTTGAGATTAAAAACGTTTTCATTTTTATTTTCATACAAAAAATAAAATCATTTTAAAACGAATTCCAAACGCACCCATAATTTCTTCTAAAGATTCACTTGATGATGGAAGATCATCTAGAGGTGGGATAAGTAACAAAGTTTTTTCCACAGGTTGATTTTGTGGTTTTACAATTTGTGGATTGACATTGGTTTCCTCAAAGTAGCATGGTCACCATATCAACCATTAGAGCAAGTCACTAATCCGTTCGAGCAAAGTAATCATTCTCACACCACAAAATAGTTCAGATATCGATAATTTCAACAAGTTGCCTTTTAAAGGTTTCTCCAAAAACTGCTATAAAAGCTCAAAATCCCATATATATATATAAATGTAAAACTAAGATAAAACCAACTAAATAATTTAAATAATTTTTAGAGATAAATATAAATGTAAATTTAAAATTAAATATGGAAGATAAAATTTATCATGAAAGATAACTATTTAAACTTAAAGAGTATATTTAGTAGGAATGACCGGTGCTAATAATCCTAAACTTTTAATATAAAATAATAGAGCGGGTCACTATATGCATCGTGAATGATACATATGTAAGGTCCGTTTAGTTCGTTGATTCGAATTAAGATGTGAATTTATGTGAGAGCTTTTTACTGTAACAAAAAAGTTAGATGTGACTGTTTCTGAAAGCTTTTTCTTATAGCAAAACTCAAATTCTAAATTTGAAATGGTGAAATGAAGAGGGTTGTAGTACTTCGAACAAGGGAAAAAAAATGTCCATCGAGGAACTTTGATATTGACGGGGTATATTAGAGCGTCTGAATTGTCATTTTCTTCTCTTTTCACAATTGTTTTGTCTTTCATTGAATTCAATACCATTTTCAAGTGTTTCCGTATTGTTATGTAACGTGCTGATCACCATAATTTCAACCTGACTACAACAAAAGTTTTGTGTCTGTGTTTTCTGATGTGTATTGGCACTATATGCTCAAATTAGATGTGCTCCCCAGTGATGATAATTGATAAGAATAAATATATATATATATATATATATATATATATCGTTAGGTAGTATCTTTTTTTTTTCATTTGAATGGTAATAAAAAATTTCATTAATATATCATCTTAGGATTCTTGCTATGCTCAAATAACTTTTCCACTGTACTTTCATGTGATGAATCAATGTTATTATTTTTGTCCATTTGGCCAATATGCATATGGGATTTATTTCTAAATGTTATGAAAATCCTTTGCGTTTTAATAGGAATTTATCTCTATAGATACAAAGAGGTGGGCCTCACATGGTAGGATCTACGTAAACCCCACAAGTGGAACCCATCTTTGTAATTGTGTATGATGGGGATAAATCCCTATCGAGACACATAGTGGTGCTCAAAAGTTATTAAATTTTCAAGGAATTGTCAGAATCGGAGGATGTTGTCCATCAAAATGTGGTGTTGTGTCGCTTCAGGGCTCTCAATTATTGGAAAGATGGCGATTTTTTACCCGGCATGTTCCTATAGGGAGGAAAGGAAACATCAGCACAGAAGAATATAGCTTCCACCTAGGAGCAACAAGACTCACAGGAAGAACTAGATACATTGGCAAACAGTGGAATTTTCACTGTAAAGAATTCCACTACCCAAATCCAAGCACAAAGATTATGAGCCAGGAAATGTTTATGTTTGGTTAGAGGAAAAGAAAATATGAAGACAGGATAAGTATAACACCTAGGTGAGATCAAGTGAAGAGAAAAATGGATTTCCTTTCAATCCTTCCAACATCCTGTTTGTTGAGTTCTATCTACTATCAAGCAACAAATAAGTCTTGAAAAATTCAGTTCCTAACCCTCATTAGGCCTCATACTTCTATCCCTCCAACTTTTTCCTCTTACCAAACCAAGCCCTGAAGGGCCTAAGGAATCCAACCAAGAGTGACGCTAGCATTTAGCGTCACTCTTTATATCACTCTCTCTGTCACTTTCTACATTTTCTGTTTGACATGTGGATTCTATTATTTGATTTTCTGTTTAAAAAAGAATATGTCAGAAAATCAAATAGTAGAATCCACATGTCAAACAGTAAATGCAGACAGTGACAAAAAGAGTGACATAAAGAGTGACGCTAGCATTTCTCATCTAACAGATAGAAAACCTATAAAATGATTAGAAAAAGGAAAGGTTGATTGTGAGAAATGACATGAACCACCCCAAGCAGCAGTACCCGAGTCCCCTTAGACACCATGATGAGATTCAAACACAACATCCCTTGAAAAAGAAGGTTTTCTTTTTAAATGTTCAGTCTTAGGAAGTGGTTATCATTCCATTCTTTCTTACATTTGTAATTTTCATATTGCTAGGCATGAATATGTCCCACTGATTTAGAATTTGTATTAGAAAGGTCTAGTATTGTAGTTTCTTGAATCATCAGACCTTTAATGGCCCTGAAAAAGAAAATGGAATGGACCTAGTAAGGTGTAAAATTTGAAACGTTTCTGGTAATTGGTCTGCGAAAGCATAACTCGAATGACTAGCAATAGCTTGGAATTCCAATAGTATTAATTCAAATCATTGTTTTGGTAGAATTGATTTAACAGCACACGGTAGAAAGACGATCAACATCTTCCATAATGCTGTGTCATTCACTAGTACATAGCATCAAGTTGTTGTCATTTAGTGACCGATTAAGATACTCTTTCAAAATTCTGCAGAAATACACTGTTTCTTTTTTTTTTTTCCCCCAAGCAACATGAGAAGTTAGTATTAGTGAAAAGAAAATCAATTTGGAAAAAACATGATCCCACAGTCAGTGGCCCCTTCATCACGGGATTGCCTAGCGCATTCGAGTTTTCATTTTCGTATTTCTTTTTACAGACAACTTACTCTAGATAGATTCATTGTCCTTAATTCATGCATATGTAATAGCTGTATAAATATACTTGACAACATCAATATACGATCATCCTTCTTCTCAATTACCTGATAAGTTTTAGTTAGAAGGTATTCTTTATTATTCACTTAATTTTTTTTTTCGGTTTAATACACTGTTTAGTAGAGCTCACCAACACTAGTATGATCAAATCACAACTTCTGAAACCATGACAACTAGAAAACAAACTAAAGAGACCAAGACATTACCAAAACCATTTATTGATCCACCCTTTGAGACTACCTTGTCTTCTGCAATAAAAGAACCATTGAGAACAGCATATTAGTGCCAAAAACAAAAAGGGTCCAATACAAAATCTTCAAACTTTGGAAAAAAAAAAAGGGCTCTTACTACACTCTTTTGCGTGGCATATGCACCTCAACCCAACGCCACAATTTCCATTAGGCTTTTCACACTCGCTGCAGACATTCGGCGCATGATCAGGAATGTCGAAAGAAATCCTTGTCCCCAATTCGAATCCTTCGAATTCGCCGTCATCATCCGAGGATTCGACCCTGTAGAATCTCCTGTAGTGTGAGCAATTCAAGTCTCTTGGATGAAAACTCATGTCAAGCTTTTCAACGTGATCAATAAGTAAGCAATTAGCAGAAAATCCCTCCTCAACTTCTTTTACTCGAATTTTCGGAGAAGGTCGACATGTTTGTGAACAAGTGTGGTTCCTGATAAACGGTGAAAGGTTTTTTTTACCGTTTGAGCAGTTGAAAAGGAGGAGTGAATTGGGTTGTGGGGGTGTGGGAAAACCAGCTGAGAGAAGCAAAGGAGAGACATAATGAAGTGAGTGAGAACAAGAAGGGTGAGAAATGGTAAAAACTTTGGTTGTGTAATTAATGGAGGATATTGGAAAAAGGCCTAGTGAGGTTCTGTAGTACAGCTTCTGATATTTGCAGAGAAGCATGTGATTTAATGGGATTGACAGATTGTGAGTTTGAATAGAAAATGGTTCTTGAATTGGGATTTGGCCACAGGTTCTTGTCAGAGCATCTTCAGCACAAGAAGTTGCTGAGCAGAAAATGAGAATTATGAGGAGGAAAAGATGTAGAAGGTGGAATTCCTTGAATGCTCTCATGTTGTCCCCTTCTTCTTGGATGGTTTGATCTTTTACACTCTGTAGAATATTGCTGGGTGTATTAGAGCAAATAAAAAAAGACAAGATAGAGAGAGATATGTTTTAGCGCTGTTTAGTTTACTGATTCGAATTTTTAATTTGAATTAAAATGTGATTTTATGTAAAAAAAATTTTACTGTAATAAAAAAGTTAAATGTGATTATTTTTAAGAATTTTTTACTATAACAAAACTCAAATCAATAAAATGAATGAGATTTTAATTCATTTCACCGTTCAAATCACAACTTAAATTTTGTATTATAGTGTTTTTTTTATAAAAATTTAATTTTAATTATTTTTTTATACGAATTTATTTTTTAACTTAAACTTTCAATTTGAATAGTCAAATTAAACAGAAGCTTTTCACTTTTTTGATGGGATAACTTCCACTTTATTAGCTTTTCAGAGCCATTGCTAGCTTTTTTGAAAAAGCCTAAAAGGAACAATGTTTTCTACAATTCAAATTCGAACTCTATTTTTTTTTTTTTTGACCATTTTCGAGTATGTTAGTCCCGTTTATTTTACTAATTTGAGTTTAGAATTCAAGTGTTATTATAGTAAAAAACTCTTAGAAACAGTCACATCTAACTTTTTTACTACAGTAAAAAACTTTAACATAAAATCACATCTCAACTCAAATTAAAAACTCGAATCAATGAACTAAACGGATCGGTATTTCTAGTCTAGTTTTGTCTAACATAATTTCTACTCTTTTTGAACATTATAACAAATCAAAATCACATTAAAATAATAAAAAAAAAAACAATTTGCATAAAATATGATAAAAATTTGAATATATAAGGCTCGTTTAGTTCGCTGATTCGAGTTTTTAATTCGAGTTGAGATGTGATTTTATGTGAGAGTTTTTTACTGTAGCAAAAAAGTTAGATGTGATTGTTTGTGAGAGTTTTTTACTGTAGCAAAACTTGAATTCTAAACTCGAATCAACGAAATGAACGGGGTATCCTACTAATAAAGTAGTTTTTCATATGCTAACCAAAATTTCCAATAATTTCTCCACGTTTGAATTTTAATTTTTATGATTTGAATGAAACATCTTACTGGATTTTTTTTTTATTTTAAAAAAAGGAAAGGAAAATTACAACTAGCTAGGGAGGGACTTTGTGGTATTGGGCATGTTCAGGGGACCTTAACTTTCTTTTTTTCTTTTTTTTTTTTTTTCAGATCCCCTTTTTTGGAATACAGAATACAACCCTTTTCCCCATCCTTTATTCACTTCCTGCTACCTTCTCTTTTTTCTCAAAGGCGTATTGGCCAGTAAGTTCATTAAAAAGAATATATATATATATATATATATATGCATGTATAGACATTAGAAAGAAAATATTATTTCCATTCTCTTTTGAATTTTGAACGTTTTGGTGTGATTTTTTTTGAGGATTTCATTGTGGCAGGCAAGATTGTGAACATGGGGACCACCTCAATTAACGCTAATTAGTTGTTCACGAATGATCATGTAAGCAGACGATAAGGTGTAGCAACAAAGTCAAAAATATGTTCAATTTTGCTTTCTCTATGTCCCCATATGTACTGCCATGTTTCTCAATAGCAGCAGTACTATCAAACACCAACCTTGTTCAGCAACAATTTTTTTTTTTTTTTTTTTTTTTTTTTTTTTTTTTTCACTCCAATAAGTGCCTAATTGCTTGACACAAAAAATCCTACTCTATCATAGGTGAGTCTCATAATGGTATAATATAGTAAAATCACATACTATGAATGTGACAGTTCTAACTTCTATGCTAAGTTGCAACCTAATTAATAAAATCGTCGATTTTATCATTAGTCACGTTTAACACCAATCTTAAATTAGTTCAATTGGTGGTAATATTTAGCACTAAACATTTCTTTATAGCTCTAGTCATTTGGAGGCCCTAAAAGCCCTTTGCAAATTATACAATCTAAGTACCGTATTTGATAGAAGTGTCCAAAAATACATTTATTTATTTATTTTTGAATAAATTCTTTATTTCTTTAGAAAAAAAGTAAGGATTTCTACTCCCATGTCCCTCATTACTACATGACAAAATCACGCACTATCATATTACAATACATGTATAAGTACACTCTCTTTAGTGTATAATTTTTTACGCAAACAAATAATATTCTTGCTTATTGTAGTATACAATTAAAATTGGAATGTTATAGGAAAGCTTTTTTAAAAAAAATAAAATAAAATAAAATAAAAGTATGTTGTACAGGAAGAAGTGATATTAGCCTTTGTATTTGGTAAATACTAACCTCACCGACCAAGGGGAATAATAAATAAATCACCAAACGGCTTGGGAACTTCAATATTGAGTCATCAAACACTATGATCTCCATAAACAAGCATGATTTTTACAAGCAAAAATAACACACCGATCATAATAAACACACAAAAGACAGATTAACACATAAAAACACTATTTCACCTTTGAAATCTTTTCACAATAATATATATATAAATGAAAGCTCAATCGGTTTCTCTAGATTATGCTGGTGCCTTGACGAGAAGAGCAGGGAAATCAAGCAGCACAATCTTGTCAATGGCTGCTGAAAAAGTTGCAGAGAACTCAACATGTTTAGGGTGTCCTTGAAATGCAGCGAAGTCTTCTTTCTTGTTGAATGTCATCAAGAAGGCATGAGTAAAGCCTTGTCTAAGAACGTCTAGGCTTTCCACGTCCTGTCCCCTAATATGATCACAAGAACAGAGCATATACTAAACCTCTGAAACCAACTTCTCCATCCCTTTCAAAACATCATCCACAACCACATCATCCTTGAACTTGACTATAACCAAGTGCTTGAACTCTCCCATATTGGCCTTAACTTTGATCTCTACTATGTACTAAGACAGACACACACATAAGGAGCAAGCAAAACAAGTCCCCAAAGCCCGACATTTATAGTACTACTCACGAGTCACAACACATTGCGTAGCAATTTGTTCATGTGTCAACCTCCACAGTGATATGCTAAGACCGCTCGGTCTAGACTAGTAGCACAGGAGGTTTGTGTAGAAGAGAAATATTATTTTCTACATTTATGCTATGTTTGGTAGGAAGGAAAGAAAATATGATAAAAGAAAATATGGAAGTGATGGAAAATAGCAATGATGGAATGGAAATTGATTTTTTTTTATGTTGTTCGGTATGAAAAGATGAAAAAAAAATGAGCTTACCTTCACTTGTTTGGTATTAGAAGTTAAATTGAGAGGAAAGAAAAAATCTTACTCGTAAATTACTTTTATACCCTTAAATTTTTTGCTTGAATGTTGATAGAGAAAATGATAGTTTAGTAACTTTGCTCACTTTAATGAGTTGCCCCTATTTTCCTTCCCATTTTCTGCCCACTTGTATTATTTTTCACTCTATTTTCTCTTCCTTTCTCTTTTCTCTCCTACCAAACAACCTACATTTTCATTTTTCCTCCTAAAATCCCTCCACCTTCTTCCTTCCTTCTACTTTTCTTTCCTACCAACATACTCTTATGGTTAGATAGGTGACTCTATTATTATATTTTTTGTTTAAATAATAATATATTATTATTAGTGGAGTCCATGTATTAAATTGTGAATGTATAGAGTGATATAAAGAGTGACTCTAACATTTTTCTTAGGTTAAATGATGTCTATAAGATATTGTGGGTAGGGCTGACAATCCGGATAGCAACACGACGACACGACTCGAAACCCGTACGAAATTAACGGGTTTGAGTTTATCATAAATAGGTACGGGTCAAAATCAGGTCGAACTTGTGAAACACAATTAAATAACGTGTCATTTTCAGGTTGACCCGCCAAGCGCAATTGACCCATCATAACCCGTTTATTAAACGTGTCATATTTGGGTAACACGAATACACAACCCGTTTATTACCTGTTTATTACCCATTTTATAAACATGTTCAAAAATAGGTTTAGAAATAAGTTAACACGACCCATTTATCACATATTTTATAAACAAGTTCAGAAATAGGTTAACACGACTCATTTATTACCCATTTTATAAACGGGTTGACAAGTAATCAACGGATTGACACGACATGTTTATGACATGTTTAATAAACGAGTTATTCATGTCGTGTCATGTGAACCCGTTAATATACATGTCGTATTTAGGTTTTGTATTTTGACACGATTAATAAACAGGTCGTGTTCGTGTCAACTGAGGGGGTCAACACGACACGAACACGACCTGCCAACACGAATTGCCACTCCCTAATTGTGGGTTCGATCCCATGTTGTATTAGGACCAGTAATATGGGTCACGTCACGAATTTCGTCGGTTAGGGTTGAGAAAAAAGAGCTTCAGGTCAGAATTGGGTCGACCTAAAATTGACACGAAAAACACGGATCAATTTCAGGTTCGACCCGCCTAACCCGAACACGACACAAAACTAAAAAAAAAACTAAAAAAATACATATATTTTTCATTACATATATTTTATTTTATTAAGAACTTGTGATATCATGATAGTTATACTCAAAATCTTATACTATTATTTGCTTAATTTCAATGGATGTTATTGTATTTTAGTGTATTTTAAATTTTAAATTATTTCTAATATATAAAAAATTAAATAAAAGTATACAATTTTCGTGTCAGTTTCGTGTCACAGGTCATTTTCATGTCGTGTCGTATCAACCTGTAAAGTTATCGTGTCGTGTTCGTGTTGCGATTTTTAAAAAATTTCGTGTCACATATCGTGTTTAGATTGACTATAAATTTAAAAAAAATAATCAAAACACGACACGTGACACGAATTATCACGCATATATATATATATATATATATATGTATATATAATCGACAGTGATATCTGTCTTGTAGTACTGTGTACTCTCTCCCACACACGCCCAATGACGCCGCAATCAATCAGCAAAATGTCGGCTTCTCCTTTCTTGGACAGTAGTATCTACATTTCAATATTTTGGAAAGCTACTGCTTCATAGGCTTCCAAACCAACTTTTGTTTACATAAGCCAATTTAAAGACGAATTTCCAAAAACAACCCCACTTTGTAGGTATGTACACGTCTAACTTTTGTACGAATTATGCGTCATTTTCATCACTAGCATTGATAAAATGTTTAATTAACTGTGTAATTAGCAATTCAAGTCGTCATCTACTTGTAATAATAATGTAATCATTCGCTATATGAAATATGATTTCATGTATAATCATACATGGTGCTCTTCAGCTAGAAAATTTGTTGAAGGGGCTTTAGAGAAGTCAAAATTTGAACCAAATTAAACAGTGCGATGTATATTAAGGCTCTATTTTTTTCGCTGATTCGAGTTTTACTACAGTAAAAAGCTCTCATAAACAGTCATATTTAACTTTTTTACTACAATAAAAAGCTCTCACACAACATTACATCTCAACTCAAATTAAAAACTCGAATTAACGAACCGAACGGGATCTAAAATTCTCATAATTAATTCTTTTTCTTTTATTATGTATCCGTCTATTTTGTTTTTCTTTTATTTTATACATATCTTCTTTTTCTTCCTCCAAATATTTAAATTTAGGTAGCTTAGTATTCTAATTTCTATGTTGGTCTTCAACTAACTCTGAATTCTAGCTATTTATACTTGGAAAATAACAACTACCCCACCCAATTAAATTCTAACACCCCCTAAGTTCTAAAATCTAGGACTTTAAGTTCGCTTATTATGTTACAAAATACATAAACTTGAAATTGTTTTTAGTAAATGGTAATATTGACAAATACCCTTTAAAAGTGCATGGATTAAAAATATTTTTAATTAAATAATTATACTAATAAAATGATATTTATCAAGAATAAGAGATAAAAATTCACTTTAAAATAAAATAAAAATAAAACGAAAAGAAAAGAAAAAAAAATGTCCACCAGTGCAAACCCTCATAGCCTTTGCTTTGGCACATGAAAGGGGTCCCTACAAAGTCTAAACCCTAGCTAGCTTTTTTTTCTGCTATTCAATGTTTTCTCGACATTGTTAGTCCTTCTAGGGCTGGCACACCATCTGCCAAAGGCCATCATCACATTGCATACAAACTTTTTCTTTTATATACATTTTTTTTTCTCGTGTTCCTTAATATGAAATCTAAAATTTGTAAGGCCCTTTTCTGATAGGCTAAAATCTAAAATTAATAAGCCGGTTTATCAGTAGAGTTAGAGGATGTTTGGTACTTAGATTCGTTTTCTTATTCGAATAATGGTTCGTGGTTCGTTACAGTATTTTTTCTCACAAAAAATACACGTAAATTAAAAATAATTCTAATCACATGATTCTAATCTATGAACTAAACGTCTCTTTAATTTTAACTGTTGAATCTGATCACATTAAATTAAAAAAAATATAAAATATATATTTTTTTATATATAAATTTGTCGGTTGAAAAATTCATTTTTTTTTTTTTTAGTTTTATTGGAGAAACTCTTAGATCTGTAATATAATAATGTTCGGACTTTTCTCGGTGTCCTTGCCCATGTGATGGCACTCCAAAGCATGGTATATTGGACTCTAACTCATGGAGGGCATAATGGCATATGAGTACTCATATCTTTAAGGAATCTATTAACTTAGCTAGGACCGTCTTTGACAAGAGGGCATGTAGTGAAAAGTTATAACTTTATGCCCTAAATTATTATATGTGCTTGTTAATTTGTTCAAGGAAAAAAAGAGAGAAACTTTTACGGTGGAAATTATTTAGTGGTATTGTAATTTAGAGGATATTTAGTTTCTAGATTCAGAATCATTCTCAATTTACGTATATTTTTTATGAGAGAAAATACTGTAACGATCCACGAATCATGATCTGAACCATGACACGGATCCTTGTTCTAAACACACCATTAGTAACACCACAGTAAAATGTTATATGGCTAAGAATTGCACACTGCTAGTAGTATAGCAAAGAATTTTTCGAGGGAGTTCTTTTAAAGGTTTCTATGTAAATAGATGTTTGTTTCATTATCTTCTATTTGTTTTGGTTTAAAGTTTAGATTAATTTCTAAAAATTGGAACTTGTAACAATTGTTAACTTTGAGCTTTTATTTGCTCAAACCATGTTTGTTATGTCTCAAACTTTAATATAAATATAATTCTAAGAATAAGGTTATTTTTCGGGTAATCTTGACAAATACTTCTTGAAAATGTATGAGTCAAAATTTTTACCCTTTACTCTTAATTTATAACTTTTTACCCTTTACTCTTAATTTATAAATTTTTTAATCAAATAATTACACTAACAAAAGGGTATTTATGAAAAATAAAGAGTAAAAGTCAAGACTCGTACACTCTTAAGATTATATTCTCCATTTTTTTCTTATTTTTCTGTATAATAGGAATTTATACCCATTACTTCTTGTTTTGACTCCTAAAACAAAAATTCTTAAGGTTATTTTTCTGCCTAATAGTAATTTATACTCATTTCTTCTTTTTTTAACTCCTTAAAGTGAAAAATTCCTACCTTTTAAGCCTTTAATTCTATCTCTTTCGATTCCTAACAAATTCTGGTTTTCCCCATCCTTAAATTTATTGCATATGACCATGTTTTACAACCATAATTGGACTTGACATTTAATTTTGACAATTTGACATATTACTTTTAAATTGTTAATGAATTTATAACATGTAAGCATATTTGGTAAACTTTGTTTTTGTCAAGCTTATTCTAAAAATTGCGATCCAAAATAAAATTTTAAAACTAAGTTAGAGATTGCTTCTTCATAGATATAATTCTTCTTTTGGCATTCACAATGGTTTTGGAAAAAAAAAAAATGTCAAACACCTAGTTTTTTTTTTTTTTTTTTTTTTTTTTTTTTTTTTTTTTTTTAAAATTATTAACATTTGTCTTACAACACAATTGCAACAAATGTTTCAACAACACAAGAAGGCAAACCTATAAATTAAGGCCTCGTTCATTTCACCAATTTGAGTTTTCAATTTTAAGTTTCTACAGTAAAAAACTTTCAGAAAATATCACATCTAACTTTTTCTACTACAGTAAAAAGCTCTAAAAAAATGTCACATCTCAGCTCGAATTGAAAATTCAAATCCGCGAAGTGAACGAGACCACAATCCTATTGAAGTTAGAAACCTCAGAAATATATTTGTCTAGAAATACATTAAAGATTGGGAATTGAGATATAAATACCCTTATTTGATAGAAAACATCTGCTTTTCACTAACAAACGGTTAACTGTTTGCTCCTGGAGTATTCGGGAGAGACATGATTGAACTTTAGAATTGGCTCCTTGTAAAAAGTGTCCTTACTGCTGGGTGTTTCTGGAGGGGCTAAATAGAATTCTTATATATCAACCACAAGTTCAAAGTATAGGACAAACATTATTAATTGTAATTTAGGTCAAAGATTATATCTTCTACTGATTGTGATTTGGGATTAGTGAGACAGTTACATGACAACAAAAATTTATAATCAATGTTACATTGTTTTGACCAAATTCTAATCAATGTTTTTATGTCGAGTAATTATTGAAGGCTCCAGCTAATAAGACTACTGACTAACTTAAATAATTTAGGCTCAATTTGGCATTGCTGGTTTGTAATATATTTCTTGTTGGTTTTTTGGTTTTTTTTTTTAAAAAAAAATCATATTTCTTGTTGTTGTGTTCGTGTCAGTTAAAAAAAAATGCTATGACCATAAGCTTCCGTAGCAAAAAAAATTAAAAAAATTTAATTAGCATATAGACATTTGGGAGATTTGTTTTCCAAACCTACTGTGAATTTCAAAAGCAAAAATTAGACGTTTGTCGAACTATAGATTGAAATGTTGTGGATATGTATGATCAAATATATACGTTTAATTTTGAGTTTGAAACAAAATGGAACATATATTTTTTATTTTTTATTTTATCTCTTGTTTACGACAAAAAATTCTAAAAAAAAAAAAAAAAAAAAAAAATCATTTTAATGGTATTGTCTCAAATATATGTAGAACTTGCAGAATTTAAATAATCATTTGTTGCATTACAAGAAACGAAACTGTAGCGTTAAAACTGTGAACAAGATAAGCAACTAATATGAATAGAAAAGTAAACTACCAAATAAGCAAACTGCCTAATTATCACTCATAGAAAACTTACTGAAATAGTTTTGAAAACTTATTAAACTCGAATAAAATATTAAGAAATAAAACTTAATACTACCTTCTATATTATTCTTCTTTAATTATTTAATAGCTCCTAACATTAGAATGATAAATTGCAAAAGAATTAAGACTAAAAAGTAAATTAAGTAATTATCCATTTGTTAATAGGATAATTCTATTTACACATCCCTCTTATATAATTTTGAATGATTAAATTTACTTTTTACAAACCTCTTATTATTCCAAAGATACCCCTAACTATTATCATAAGATTAATAATTCTTAACCACTTCATATTTCTTTTCACATCCACCATTTCATTTTTACTCTTACTTTAATATTACCATTTCTATACCTCCTTTTATTTCCCCCTCCGCTAAGACTAAAGCTATAGGCATGAAGCCATCTTTTCATTTACAAAACAAAGAAAATGGCAAAAGAAACGATTCCATAAAAGTTAAATAGATAGAAAGACAAGTCAAAAAATAAGTAAAAGTAAATAAAGAAAAAAATGAAAAAAGAAACAAAACAAAAGGCAACCGAAAGAATCGTAGATACCAAAGGCATGAGGCAATAATAATAATAATACAAAAGAGGGGAAAAAAAAAACTCTATCATCAGCTTTTTTTATATAAAAAATTTAAACTATGTAGTTAGATATATCATAATTGTCCTTTTTTTGTAATTTTATATGTGAGCATTTTGTAACAAGAAAGTTTGATTTAAAGGGGGTGTGGAGAGTCAATAAGGGTGTGTAAAATCACCTTTGTTAATATTATACAAAGGGAGAATGAGTGAAATAAACATACCTCATAACGTACTTGATAAATTATAGCATAATTTTTTTAAATAGATAAACTATAGCATAATTTGATATCTCAAGTTTTCAACATTATTAAAAAGTCAAAAATACCCCTAACCCCTCTCCTTCCCCCTCTAGTCAAGTCTACCATGGCCGGTGCAAAGTAGAATTCTTATCTTTTTTCTTTCCTTGCTCAGAATTCTTATCTTTTTTCTTTCCTTGCTCCGGTCTATGAGGCCGAGGGACTCGTTTGCTGCTAATCTAGCAAAGTTATAACTTTCAGTAGCAGCGAATGAAAAATCATTGAGTTCCTCCCCTATCAATAAATAAATAGATAAACAAAGGGACCTACCAAGTCGATCTCTAATTCTGTTCCGGCTGTTGCAGCTGTTCAGTTGAGGAAAGTCCTTGAGACTTTCGTAGTTTCAAAATTCGTCTGCGATGACTACGGCCCTGTTTGTGCTGTTCCCACTCGTGTGCTCCTCTAAGAACTCTATCCCCACAAGCCTACAAATAGAAAGGTCAAATGAAAACTTAGCATCCCAATCTAAAGAATCCCTAATTCAGATGATTTGAATCATGGTTCGCGGTTCGCTACAGTGTTTTCTCTCACAAAAAACACACGTAAATCGAGAATGGTTCTGAATCATGATTCGGAATCCATTAACCAAACGTCCACTAAATGAAACAAGACGCAGAAAACAAGCCAATAGTGACAATCCCCTTATTCATAAGCACTGCGTCACTAACCTTGCAAATGTACTGAGTCCACAATCCCCTTTCCAGCAGTTTTGTTCTGGTGTCATTTGGAGCCTCCTTACCAGGCATTGAACTAACTTCCTGATCAAGGAAAGATCTTACAATTTTCGTAGCGGGTTCAACCACCTGTTCTGCCCATATATCATCTGATTTGCCTACAATGTATTATAATTACTTTTTGACGGAAAAATATGCTAGTTAAAGGTACCATCATATGTGAAGTAAATACATAAGAACAAGGCTCCATAGGACCATACTCAATATGGACTCTGTTGCATCCATGAAATGTATGTCCCATCCAAACAATTTCTGCAGCCGAATAATCCTCCTTCTCTGTAAAACAAGATAAGTTTTATTATGGCATTTACTAAATAAAAAAATTAACTTACTGAATAATTCCATATCAGAGTGTGGTTGAACTCTATGAACGTAATTAGAATTTGGAGGAAAAAGACTTTGGGTTTTATAACTGCTTATATATTGTAACATGTCAATTAAAGTTCGACAAAATCAAACTGTCGCCAACTAAGCTTTTTTTTTTTTTTTTTTTTCTCGTGAAACAAGAAACTTATATTAAATATAAAGAACTATGCACAACCAAGAGAGGAAGAGGTATTGTCGGGAAAATAAAAACAAAACATAAGCATGACGACTACACAACAAAAATTAATCCCAACTCCTAATAAGATCAAAGAATAGTTTGGTTGGAGGATTCGTACCCCGATTCGAATCATGGTTCATAGTTCGCTACAGTATTTTCTCTCACAAAAAATACACGTAAATCGAAAATAGTTCTAATCTTATGATTATAATCCATAAACCAAACGTAAGACTTATAAAATCCTTATCCTTATGGACCCAAACTGCTACCGAAAATTTAATCCTATCCCAAACGACGGAACAATCTTCCTTGCGGCCCTAAAAAATTTTACAGTTTCTTGCGGACCATATCTCCCAAAAGATAGTTAATACAGCAGTTTGTTCTAGACGTGATAGATAATACTTAATACAGCAGTTTGCCCTAGACGTTCCCTTCTTTTGTTGGATCCAGACCAGGAGGATACACACAACTCCTTACAAGTCCTGGGGAAAGGAAAGACCAAACTCTTTCAACAAGAGGCACCATATTCTATAGGAGAAACTAGAAAGAGCAATGCAAAAACTGGTGGTCAGCTGATTCACTGCCGCTCTTGCACAACATACACCAACCTGGAGAATTGAGACAAACAGTCTCTTGCGTGGCATTAAATCATGTGTTCAATTTGTCAAGAATTTAAAGCCAACAAAATACTTGAATTTTTGAAGGAATACGGGATTTCCAAACAAGATCAAAAGAATCACAGGGGGTGGCATTAGCGATGCTAATCAAGAAAGAAAAGAATGATTTAACAGAGAAAAACCCCAAGGGATAAAGTTTCCACACTCGCCTATCCAGAATCCCATTCGAATGGTGAAATCTGTCGAAATTGGAAACCCGCTCCAAAGCCAAAGCTTTATCTCCCTTTGTAATGAATGTTACAGCAGAGGGAAAAACAGTTAAGAATATGCAATATGGCCTTATTTAGTAGGAGAGACGAGAGTCAACCTTAAGCTCAAGTTTCAAGATTTATCAATACTGAAGGCACAACATTAAGGTTTGCAGAGTTCTTCTGACATTCAAAGAATTCCTAGAATGCAACGGATATTGCAGAGCAAAGGCATCAACAAATTAACTTTCTTCATGTTGAGGCCGCGTTTGGATTTAATTACACTATCCGAAATTTACTAATTAGATTTACATTACTTTTGGAAACTATTGGCTGAAATATCATGCAAGAGGATGTTCTGATCCAGCTCTCAAATGATATAATTAGGCGCCTAATAATTTTACCAGTATAACTTATTTCTGAAGTGAAAATGGTTATAACAAAAAGATATTTTTCGACAAGAGAATACAAAAAAGGTTTTTAGTGCTATCCGCCGTTATAGTCCCTAGACCATTTTTTAGTCAAACTTGATATTTTTGGCAATTTTCAATCCTAAATATGGAATTAATGGTAAATATTTCCAATTCAACAAAGATAGTCACCTGCCCATCGCATAATAACTTGAAATTTTACAGCCACGTAAAGTGCAAAATGTTTTAAATTTCAAAAGCTCTCAAGGGCATTGAAGAGAGCATTTGTGCACCATATGTGATGGGTTTTGCAAAATTTCTTGTCACCACGCGATAGACACATGATTACAGCCATCAAGTTTTAAAAATTCAACATCAATTTTATAAAAGGGGCAAAAACTGTCAAAAAAAAAAAACTTTGGGAGTCATCAGAAAAAGAAAACGTTTAAAGACCAAACTGTCATAACGTTAATAGTCTAGCGACCAACAGAGCCAAAACCTTTATAACAAACCATGTATGCATGTAAAAATATATCTTTACCTGACGACGAATGAGTCTTCGAGTATTAAGTTTGACTTTGTCGATTGCTTCTTTTAATAAAATCTTGGGCTTGCAATCATAAGGGGACTTAAGCATCACCCTCATATTCTCCTTCAAAATATTATCACCCGTGTCCACCGACTTCAGGGTGACGGAGGCATCAGTTGAATGAATTTCATGATTACAACCGTCTTTGGCAATGTAATCTCTCAAAAACTTCTGAAATTCCCGAACACCAATAGCTTGCAACAAACCTTGAGTATAGTCCGTACCAACATTGAAAATATCATAGACTTCATTAAGCAATCCAGCATCTACCATGCAATCGACTCTTTGTTCCACATATTGATCCAACACAGGGAGAGATGCATCCATACATATGAAACAACAATTGTATCTGAAATTGTCAACTTTACCCCAGTTCTGCCCTGCCACGTGCAATATTATTGATAATATCAAAAAAAAAAAAAAAAAAAAAAAAAAAACACAAAACAAAAAAAACAAAAACAAAAAAAAAAAAAAAAAAAAAAAACAAGACATCAATGAGAACAACCAAAGACAAGTTCTGGATTCCAGACTTCAACAGTTTAACCATCCAATCTTGGTAAGCATTTGTAAAAAGAAACATATAGAAAGAGAGATGGAAGGCCATATGCAGATTTTCACTCAGTTTAAGAAAGATTGCATCATTGGCAACGATTTTTCAGAATGAGAAACACAAGGTCAAAAATAATACTCTAACATGATGATAAACAATAAATATACATTTACAAAGATAACAAACCTCTACAGCCTTCCCCTGAAGAAGTTCACTAGGGAGAATGCCAGAACGAGCATACAAGCTTAGGTATTGATTAATCTGCAAAAAGATGAAGATAAAATTTATTCAAACAGTTGCATATATGAATACCAATGATACAAGTCTCTCTAAACACCAAATGCATCATTCTATTCAGCAAACAGCAATCAGAACTTTAAATCTTTCTCATTAGTTAATAATTTCATAGAAGATCATATATAGACATCGTCAAGACAACAACAATATTGAAGAACAATACTCTAGCACGTATGCGCCATAAACGGAAAAACATTCAATTCAGAGAAGCACTCAAATCTACTTGATGACATAACTTAGGACAGTAGTCTTAATAAACATTGTTTGGAACCTTAATCTGACAGTTATGAATTTGAGGTAACAACAAATTAAGTATTTCATAGGCTCTCCACCATATATGCAAACTGAAATTATGAAATAGCAATTAATTGAAAAGAAAAAAAAAAAGTATTGAAGTGCGACATGTCCACTTCTTAAGAACAGTTGACGAGTGATTAACTGCTGAATTTGTTGCCCAAAACAATTTCTTTTACCTCAAAAATGTCCTTTTGTAAGTTTAATTTCATTGGAAGATTTCCAACATTTTAAACTAAACCAAAATGAATGTATTGAAATTCATATATATTACCAATGAACTTTTTCATATGATTAGAGATGAGAACAGAGTAGTTAAAAAGACAACCAATCAAAAACGCATCAGCAATGAGATATATGCAGAAGAAACTATATAGCACGCTGGTAATGTGCTCCAGAAAAAAAAAGGGGTGCTAAAAATGTGTTTCGACGGGAGCACATAGTTAAAGTATTCTGAGATTCGAGGGTTACAAAACAAACAGATACACGTGAACACAGGCAAGCAATAAAAGAACCCTCGTCTACAAATTTCACGGACAAAACACATCAGAAACCCGCGGCCTACCTTTCTATGATTGTTTGGATGGATTCTATTTGCTGCAATTGGATCAATGCTTTTAAGATGGTTGTAGCTATCACTCCTCCGATCATCGTCCATCTTACAACATAATTCTGCATCTCCTACATGTAAGACAGACACAGTGAAGCCTTAAGTACTAAAAAATTTGAATATGAAACATTTGAAAGAGAAGAGTTGCTACCTGGAGAGATGCTAGAGCAATTATCGTCCATATCTTCCACCGTGTCATCTAAAAGGAATGGACTTATAAGAGCCTGAATAAAGTAAACACACGGAAGTAAGTAAATAATGAACAAAGTGAAACGAGGAATGAAATAAAATTCAATGAGAAAACTCTACATAAAGGATCACAGTGTTGCATGTCATTGGAAAGAATTATCTCCATGCACATCCAAAGATATTCAGTAACAATATAGTAGTTATTAACAGGACTCGTTTGTGTTTTAGATTTTGTACTTCTTACTTGTTATTGAGGATACCTTTTACTCCTTTCCTTGTATCATGATTTATATATCAATATAAGGAACTTTTCTCATCAAAAAAATAGAACTCATTTGTGTTAATGAAGATTTTACCAACATTTCAAAATACTACTGCCGGTCTTGCAATTGAAAAAAAAATAAAGTAATTCTAAAAGAAGGAATGGCAGAGTCATGTAGTGGGAAGGCTAGTAAGCTTTCGAGCAGTAGTGAGTGATGGTGATCAATGCCCAAAAAACTTTATTACACCAGGTTTCCAATAACCTCCACCGGCTTATATATATATAATGATCATAGGATCATAGGTCTTTGTTTTGGTTTTCTTGTAATGATTCACCTGCTTTGTTTGTATTTCTAGATTGTTTTTGTTTTTTGGGATGGATAGCTCATCCATCTTCTTGTGGTAATTTTTGTTTGTTTAATAAAGTTTTCAGTTTCCCATCAAAATATATATATATATATAATGATAAATATTTCTAGGGGCCGTTCACTTCACTAACTCATTTGATTCGAGTTTAAAAATTAGATTTGAGTTGCAAAAAATTTGAGTTTAATTTGGAATTTGAAGTTTAGTGTTGACTGATTTAACATTTAAAAATTGAGTATTGTGTTTACTTGCACAAATGTCAAACTCCAATTATAGCCCAACATTGGCATGCATTTAAGTTCTCTAAAACGTGAACATTCTCCCAATTAGCACAAAATCAATTGTTCTTCATAAATATATATATATACATATATATATACAAACAAGTAATAATCTATCCATTATAAAGGCAACAAACCCATTCTAAAGAAAGTCCAACTTCTGGTCCAATAAGTTAACAAATGCATCTGAATATATGGTTCTCAAGTAATACATAAGTAATAATCTATCGATGGCGATTATTTTCGAATGCAGTCCTCATAATATTGGCTATTTCGTCCCTCAATATATTCATTTGTCGTCGTTGCAGACGGTTATGATGTTGTTGGGTTTCCCGATCCGGATTGTGATTCTGATTCACATCTTGATCCACGTTGAGTGGATCAATTTCTACAACCGGAACGGCGTCCCTCATGTAATGAGTGAGTAGATCATCATTGTGGTTATACATATGTATGAAATTGTGTATAATGGCATAAGCAAGTGGAATGGTTATCTGTATCTCTATTAGGTAGTTATTAATGCACTTAAGTACGGAACCTGACTTTCCACACGCCGAATGTGTGCTTGTCCGCATTCATATTCCTAGTCGGTCTTAAAAGCCCTTTAAGCTCAAGCAACGAACTAAGACGCTTAAAACAATCACTACTCATTCTAATTTTTGACCTAATAACGTCCTCATGTCTATCAAGTAGGTATTTGACAGGCATTGTACCTGTGAGTGCGGAAGTATGCTTTGACTGAGGTAATGGTCTTTTCATATATGTGTAGTGTCAAAATATCAAATGGGAGAAAAAGTTAATTCTTTCATACGGCCAATAGGTTACAAATAGGCTCAGATATATACACGGCTGCAACCTAAAGAATAGGAATGAAATCTCTACAAAATAGGAAACTATCTAAACAGAATATACAGTTAACAAAATCTCCTAGAAATCAAGAAATCACACATAATCCTCTATAGTCACACAGTTTCCTAATAAGGCTGCATAATTCAACACTCCCCCTCAAGTTGGTGAATGTATATCCTTCATTCCCAGCTTGCTGACAATGTCTCGAAATGCTGTGCCAGGCAGTCCCTTTGTAAGCACATCTACTCGTTGATCCTTTGTTGAAACAAACGGAGTGCATATCAACCCACTGTCAAGTTTCTCTTTGATAAAGTGTCTGTCAACTTCAATGTGCTTCGTTCGATTATGTTGACCAGGATTATGAGCAATACTGATTGCTGACTTGTTGTCGCAGTATAGTTTCATTGGTCCTTCCCATTTTATCTTCAAATCATCAAGAACTATCTTCAACCATAGTAGTTCGCATATTCCCATTGCCATAGACCTAAACTCGGATTCTGCACTTGATCTTGCCACCACGTTTTGCTTCTTACTCCTCCACGTTACAAGATTTCCACCTAGGAAAGTACAATAGCCCGAAGTTGACCTCCTATCAACCAATGATCCTGCATAATCTGCATCCGTATAGGCCTCCAGTGCCATACCTTCTCCTTTCTTGAATAAAATACCTCTTCCGGGATTGCCCTTCAAGTATTGCAAGATTCTATGAACGGCCCTAAGATGGGACTCTTTAGGAGTGTGCATGAATTGGCTGACAATACTCATTGCAAATGTAATATCTGGTCTAGTATGTGCCAAATAGATCAACCTCCCAACAAGTCTCAGATAAGAGCCTCTATCCACCACAGGATCCTCTGGAGCATCACATAGTCCATGATTGAATTCAATGGGTGTGTCAACCAGCTTACAGCCCAACTTCCCTGTTTCCTTTAGTAAGTCAAGCACGTACTTCTGTTGAGAGATAAAGATCCCTTGCTTTGAATGTACCACTTCAATGCCTAGGAAGTATTTTAATTTTCCAAGTTCCTTGATATCAAATTCTTTGAGCAGACATCGCCTAAAGTCGTTAATCTCTTCTGCATGTAGGGCCATCAAATCACGTTACCCAAAACGATGATAGTTATGACTCGGACGACGAATATGAGATTGCGGCAGTAGTAGTTGTTTTGTGGTATTACTACACATATATGGAAAGACCATTACCTCAACCAAAGCATACTTCCGCACTCACAGGTACAATGCGTGTCCAATACCTACTCGATAGACATGAGGACATTATTATGTCGAAAATTAAGATGGACAATGATTGTTTTCAGCGTCTTAGTTCGTTGCTTGAGCTTAAAGGGCTTTTAAGACCGACGATGAATATAAATGTGGACGAGCAACTTTTTATTTTCCTCCACATTGTCTGTCAAAGTTCAAATAACAGGGAGTCACAAGATCAATGGCAGCATTCAGGTGCTACCATTTCAAAGTATTTCCACGCCATTTTGACGGCGTTGTATGAGCTCCGTTTTGACTTACTTAAACCGCCAAACTTCAATTTTATCGATCCCGTCGTAGCCGCGCATGGAAATAAATACTTACCATGGTTTCAGGTATAGTGCCTCAACTTATTATTCTATTTGACAAACTCGCTGCCATAAAACTTAATGGCGTTTATATGCCGAGATGTTGTTGCTTATGTTAGTTAGTTACTATGTAGAATTGTGTTGGCACTCTTAATGGGACTCACGTACCATGTGTTCCACCACCTTCAAGTCCCGAAGCATGAAGAAATAGGACAGGGTTCTACTCTCAAAATGTGTTAAGGGTCTGCTCGTTCGACATGAGGTTCACCTACATGTTAGCTGGATGGGAGGGCTCTGCTCATGATGCACGTGTGCTCGCATCCGCAACGGAGATGTCAGCAAAAAATTTCCCATATCCACCACAAGGTATGTTTACGCTTGGTCTTTACATAACTTTTCATTACTAAACGTTTGTGCTTACATGTGGAACTAATATATTCACGAAATGTCTTCTAACTCACATCACAGGTAAATATTACCTCATAGACTATGGGTATGCAAACAATGATTGTTTCTTGGCGCCGTACCGGGGGAGCACTTACCACCTTCAAGAGTTTCGGGCAAGGCGTAGTCGGCCCCAAACTAAGCGTGAGTTGTTCAATTACACCCATTCTTTCCAAAGGAATTGTATCGAGCGCACATTCGGCGTGTGAAAAGCCAAGTTCCGTATACTTAAGTGCATTAATAACTACTTAGTAGAGACACAAATAACCATTCCACTTGATTGTGCCGTTATACACAATTTCATACATATGTACAACCACAATGATGATCTACTCACTCAGTACATGAGGGACACCATTCCGGTTGTAGAAATTGATCCACTCAACGCAGATCAAGATGTGAATCAGAATCACAATCCGGATCAGGAAACTCAACAACATCGTAACCGTCCGCAACAACGACAAATGAATATATTGAGGGACGAAATAACCAGTACTATGTAGACTGCATTCGAAAATAATCGCCATCAATAGATTATTACTTATGTATTACTTGGGAACCATATATCCAGATGCGTTTGTTAACTAATTGGACCAGAAGTTGAATTTTCTTTAAAATGGGTTTGTTGCTTTTATAATGGATAGATTATTACATGTTTGTATATATATATATATATATATATATATATATATATATATATATATATGTTTATATATATTTATAAAGAACAATTGATTTTGTGTTAATTGGGTGAATGTTCAAGTTTTAGAGAACATAGATGCATGCCAATGTTGGACTGTAATTAGAGTTTGACATTTGTGCAAGTAAACATAAAACTCAAGTTTCAAATGTTAAATCAGTCAACACCTAAACACAAAACTCTAAATTCTAAATTAAACTTAAATTTTTTGCAACTCAAATCTAATTTTTTAACTCGAATCATAAATTTGAGTTAGTGAAGTGAACGGCCCCATACTAAACCCAAAAAAAAAGAGAGAGAAACAACAGAGAAAACATATATATAAACACAATGATACTATATGAACCTATTTGATTGATTGCCAAAATGAAACAGGTTTATACCTGAATATAGTAGTTTGTACCCCCAACTATGACCGGCAAGCAGTTACGAGACAGGATGTCATCAATAAGCTGGAAATCCGCATTCTCAGAAATTTACAACATGAAATTAAGGACAAAAAAAAAGTATATATAGAACCCAAAAGAAGAAATCCAAATTGAGTACACAAATTGCATGATTAATCAAGAATATCCTAAAGTTCGAACTCTAAACCCTAACTTCAGAAGGAAAAAAGTGAGCTAAAACATACAGGAATAGCAGAATCCCGAAATTCTTTAGCCGTGAATTCCACATTAGGGCTCATTGCCCCCAAAAGATGATGAAGAATTCCTACACAATTTCAAACCAAATTTCACAATTTCAAATTTTCGAACTAAAAGTCGAAGTGAAAACAGAGACGAAGCGAGATTGGCACGAGAAAACTTACGAACCTTTTTGTTCGTCGAGAGGAACCTTGTTGGTGAGAACATCCAAGCCCCGGTATACCTGCATGGAATCGGCGTTGATGACCTCGACCGGGAAATGAGAGCCCAAATCTATGGCCAATCGCGACTTTCCTGAACCTGTGGGTCCCATAATCACCACAACTTTCGGCTTTGGCTTGTGTTCGCCATTGCTAGGGTTTCTGATTTTCTTCATTTCAGTCCGACTGTCCATCTCGAGCTTTGCAGTAAGTTAATCCCCGTTTTCATCATTTTATACTTTAGGCATTAAGAAAAACGACACAAACATTAAAGGGCGCCTTGAGGGGACAAAATTTTAGAGAAACGACGGCGATGATACATGAACAACATCTTTTCTTGTTCACTGAATCGGCAAATTTTAAGGTAGGTTCATAGAACAAGAGAAAAATATTATAGTAAAAAAGTTAAGGAGACGTTTGATTAATGGATTAAAATTATGTGATTAAAATTATTTTTGATTTACGTGTCTTTTTTATAAAAGAAAACACTGTAATAAATCATGAACTATGATTCAAATCATAGTTTGAATCCTCCAACCAAACATCCCTTAAATTTAAATTTTTGTAAAAAAAAATACTGTAACAATAAAATTTAAGTTATGAATTGAGCTATGAAATCAAAAGACTTGGGCCCATTTAGTTCGTTGATTCGAGTTTTTAATTTGAGTTGAAATGTGCTTTTATATGAAAGTTTTTTACTGTAAGCAAAAAAGTTAGATGTGACTGTTTCTGAGAGCTTTTTACTGTAACAAAACTCAAATCAGTGAAATGAACGGTTTATTAATCAACCCATTAGGTTGGACAGAATTGAGAGGATATAAATTGGGTAATTTTTAAAAATGCCCCTTAAAATTGGGTAATTTTTAAAAATGCCCCTTACAATTGGGTTTTTTTTATTTCTATCCTTTAATATTAGTTTATATATTTTTATCTTTTAGATTAAAATTTAAAACTAGTCGAGATATATAATTTTTTAAAAAGAGTACTTTTAGTAAGTCATATACTTAATAAGATATAATTTGAAATTTTGCAATAAAAAGATTGAGATTTTTTCAATTTAATAGTTACAAATCAGATTTTGGATTGAGCAATTTCAATCTATGAATTCGAATTATATATGTTTATATATATATTCAAATAGTTTTATAGAAGTTTGACTTTTTATAATGGATTGTAATAATTTAGTTTGTTGTCGAAAACTCAAATTCAATTATGTGGCACTAACAAATTATTTTACATGATGGTGTGTTGATTTTAATTTCAAATTTTTAATATGAATTTATGTTAATATTATAAAAAGAGGCATATAAGAGTCTAAATTTTAGTCTAGATACCCAAATCATAAGCTCAACCCACAAAATCTAATTTTTTTTGGAATATTAGAATTGGATTGGGAGACCTAACAATTCGAAAGTTATGCATTGGATTGCAAATTAATCCTCCCAAACCCTATTATGAAGTTAACTTCACACAATGTCAATTTTAATAACTCAATTTTAAAAAATATAAACTTTCTCATAATATTACAATTTTGTCTGAAAAAAATAGTTTGTGTTACTCATGTTGCACTTTTTGTATATTTTGATATTGATCGTTATTATAAAGTCTCAATCTTTATGATAATGACAATAGTTTAATATTGTACATAAAAATATGATCTCTCAAATTTATAGTCTTATTCATTATTATAAAATTCATAAGGGCATATTGTACATAAAAATTCGGCCTTTTTAAATTTATAATCGTATTTCTTCATTATAAAGTTGCAATTTGTATACTTTTATTGTTAATTGTTATAGACTTTTTATTGTTCAATTTTCACTAATTATGATGATGATTATAATCATAAAATTGTCGTCTTTGTGATGATGAATACATTTGCATTAAATAAAAAAGAGTTATGGGGAACAATTTAAAATTTAAATGGTAAAATGAGATTTTTAAAGTCCGGAGAGTAAATTGAGAACAATCTTAAAGTTTAGAGACATCAGTAATAATAATCTAAAAAAAACAAAAAAAAAATATGTTTAAGTGGGTAAATGTTAAAAACTCAAATAAAAAGCGCACAAGTTTCTAAAGTTTTAACAAATCTGATGGGCAGAAACAAACGATAATATTACAAAGAAAATGACACAAAACGTCAAAGATGTTGTAGGTTGGTTGCCCCACTTCATTATTTGAGTTGAAAATCTCGCATTGCAGCCTACAAAACATGCATACTTTACTATGAGACACACAAAAAAAAATTTCGGTGGATTAAAGTCGCTCCTTTTTTATATGTCCCTTTCTATCTCTAGGGTTTCTTTTTTTTTTCTTTGTGCTGCTCACTTTTCTCTTTTAGGGTCAAAGTTCGGCATCGCCTCTTGGTTGGTTGTCAGAACCCCGGCCTTAGAGACGGACTTCTAGGTCTCATGAGTAATGATTATGGTGGTGGTGGTGACTTCGTGGGCAGAGGGGAGAGATAGTAAGTACTTGTTTTTTGGTCGACCATGTTGTGCATGCCAAATCTTTGGCGTATCTACAATCTCAAAAATATCGCTCTTGAGTCATGTGTGTCCTCACCGATCTATCCTTTATGATCTAGTGGCCATCATATCGCCGATGATCTTAGTGGCCATCTTATCACCGATAATTTTGTTTATGTGGCCGAGAAATTTTGTCTTACTTTTAATTTTGATTTTGATATAATAAAGGTGATGTTGATTCCACCATTTTAGTTTATATGTTTTCATCATGTAATAATGAAAGTTGTCATTCCACCTTTTTATAGTGGTGGTAGGTTTATCTCGTTAGATTTGATTCTATGCGGTGTTGTGAGTGACCTTAGTGCTATGGGTCTTTTGGTCTCGGTCGACTAGTTTTATCCATTGTTACGCCCTAAAATAGGGGTGACGTGGATACTTGTTTAGAAATTAAACAAGATTAAGAAAGTAATTAAACATTTAATAATGCTAAAATCAATTTCAAAGATAATATATTTAAGAATTTCCAAACAAACCTCACTATTTTAAAGAAATGAAGTTTTAGAAAGAGTGAGTTGGATTTCACAATTCCACAATAAAACAAAGTCAAAGTTCAAAATTAAGTCTCTGGCATCGTGTCAGGTTTCCCCCACAGGAAATCCATATTGTAGCATACATAAACATAAATAGATAATAAATATAGACATCAACCACAGTTTAGGAGAATTTAAGACTAGAATCCATAAAGTTATACATGCCTTAGAAGTATGCGACAAGGAAGGAAGTAAATTACAACTTCTTCACTTCTTGAGTTCGGCTAACGTTACCAGTAGTCACTATCTACTCAGCACTACTTCTAGCTTCGCCTAGGAGGGGTATAATACATTGAAAAGAGAGGAAAAATGAGCGAAATACCCAATAAAATATAAGTTCATAAAACTTTTATCAATTAAAAGAATACACAGTCTAAACTTATCATTTGGAACCAAACATCATTTTAATAAAAAAAAATAAACATAAATTCTAAATTTCATATTACAGTAAGTGATTTATAAAATTATGATAAATCACTTATCTTATCGCAAAACTATAATATCACCACCAAAAAACCCGTACGGATTTCAAGACTTAGTCTTTAAGAATATGATCTCCATATCCTAATTTCAAAGCCATCAGGGATTTCACCGGTTTTTAAAATATCTGATTTTAAAAAAATATCAATTTAAGAAAAACGACACAAACATTAATCCATATAGGTGAGTTTATTTTTAGGTTCCACCGCAAGGTTGCCTACAAAATAATCCATATATCTGTGATTCCGCGAAAACAAAGTAACCAACAGGAAATCTATCATCGTGCCTCTTCGTTACTGGGGTCGCTGCCAATCAGCACTGAAAAAGCTTTTTCAGAGAAAACTGCAAAGAAACTTCGATTTCCGAAACTCAATCTTCAAAAACGGTAAGTTTCGTTCCAGAAACTTCCATTCTGATACTTTTCATCGAACAATAAACCCTAACCCTAATGAAGCGACCGGTCGACGACCCTAGCCTCAACGGCGTCGCAAAGAAGCCGGTGTTCCTCACCAAAGCCCAGCGCGAGCAATTGGCCCTCCAGCGCCGCCAGGAAGAGACCGAGGAGCAGAAACGCCGCCAGCAGCTTTTGCTATCCCAGGCTAGATCTTCTTCTTCCTCCGCCGCCGCCGCCTTTGTTTCCGATTCTCCGGCGAGCAACAATGACTCTCACAAGCCCTCCGATTCCGACCGCCGCGACCGCGACAGGGACCGAGAGAGGGAGAGAGATAGAGATAGGGATAGGGATCGGGACAGGGACAGGGACAGGGACAGGGACAGGGACAGGGAGAGAGATAGGGATCGGTTGGGCCGCGATCGGGACCGTGATTCGGAGAGGAGGAATCGCGAGAAGGAGCGCGAAGAGGAGGTCAAGGGTCGGGACAGGGCGCGCCTGGAGAAATTGGCCGAGCGAGAGCGCGACAAAGAGCTGGACTCGATCAAAGAGCAGTATCTGGGATCGAAGAAGCCGAAGAAGCGGGTTATTAAGCCAAGCGAGAAGTTTCGGTTCTCTTTCGACTGGGAAAACACTGAGGACACTTCTAGGGACATGAATTCCCTGTACCAGAACCCTCACGAGGCTCAGCTTTTGTTTGGACGAGGGTTTCGTGCCGGCATGGACCGCCGGGAGCAGAAGAAGCTCGCGGCGAAGAACGAGAAGGACCTCAGAGAGGAAATTCGCCGGAAGGAGGGGATTGAAGAGGGGCCTGAGGAAGCCGCTGCTCAGAAGCTTAAGGAAGAGGCTGCTGATCTCTATGACACGTTTGACATGAGGGTTGACCGCCATTGGAGCGAGAAGAAGCTTGAAGAGATGACGGAGAGAGATTGGAGGATTTTCCGTGAGGACTTCAATATTTCCTACAAGGGTTCAAGGATTCCTCGCCCTATGAGGAGCTGGGCTGAGAGTAAATTGAGTTCTGAACTGCTAAAAGCCGTGGAGAGAGTTGGCTATAAGAAACCGTCCCCAATTCAGATGGCGGCTATTCCGCTTGGATTGCAGCAGCGTGATGTTATTGGGGTTGCTGAGACTGGTTCCGGTAAGACTGCTGCTTTTGTTCTTCCTATGCTGACCTATATCTCGAGGCTGCCTCCAATGAGCGAAGAGAATGAGGCGGATGGGCCTTATGCTGTGGTGATGGCACCGACTCGTGAATTGGCGCAGCAGATTGAAGAGGAGACTCTTAAATTTGCACATTTCTTGGGCATCAAAGTGGTGTCCATTGTTGGTGGGCAGTCGATTGAGGAGCAGGGGTTCAAGATTAGGCAGGGGTGTGAGGTGGTGATCGCCACTCCGGGGCGTTTGATTGATTGCTTGGAGAGGCGTTATGCGGTTTTAAACCAGTGCAATTATGTGGTTCTTGATGAGGCTGATCGTATGATCGATATGGGGTTTGAGCCTCAGGTCGTTGGTGTCCTGGATGCCATGCCTTCGAGCAATTTGAAGCCAGAAAACGAGGATGAAGAGCTTGATGATAAGAAGATTTACAGAACAACTTACATGTTCAGTGCCACCATGCCTCCTGCTGTGGAGAGGCTTGCTAGGAAATACTTGAGAAATCCTGTTGTGGTCACCATTGGTACTGCTGGGAAAACAACGGATTTGATCACCCAGAATGTGATTATGACCAAGGAGTCTGAGAAATTCACTAGATTGCAGAGATTGCTTGATGAGCTTGGCGACAAGACTGCCATTGTGTTTGTTAATACTAAGAAGAATGCAGACTATGTGGCCAAGAGTTTGGACAAGGCAGGGTATCGTGTGACGACTTTGCACGGCGGGAAATCGCAGGAGCAGAGGGAGATCAGCCTTGAAGGTTTTCGAACCAAGAGATACAATGTCCTTGTTGCTACTGATGTTGCAGGGCGTGGTATTGACATACCTGATGTGGCTTATGTCATCAACTACGATATGCCAGGGAATATCGAAATGTACACTCATCGTATAGGACGTACGGGTCGTGCAGGGAAGACGGGGGTTGCCACAACTTTCTTGACGATGCATGATACCGATGTGTTTTATGATCTCAAGCAAATGCTCATCCAGAGTAACAGTCCTGTGCCGCATGAACTGGCAAAACATGAGGCTTCGAAGTTTAAGCCAGGATCAATTCCAGATAGACCACCTAGACGACATGACACTGTTTTTACTCATTGAGAAATGGTTAGCTTTCAATACTTTTAAATTAGGCTCTAGCTTTAGTGGGTACATGAAGTAAGGAATTGATGCTGGTCTGAATGTGGCAATCGATGCTTTTATTTTTGTTTCAGTGTATTAATGTTGTTCCCTGACTTGATTGCTTTAAGAGTTTATATGGATATTAGTTGAGGAAACCTGTGGCTGACAACTTAGAAGTCTATTTGATCTTAATGTTGACATTCTTTCGTAGCATAAACTTTTGAAGTACTTAGTTGTCTATTTTCTGGTGCCGTCCCATATTTTCTTATGTCATGTGTTATCATCTAAGCAAAAACTAATTTACATTGGACTTGCAAGTTTGCCACGGTGGATCGGTTGCATTTGTATATGATTGTTTATTCAATAGATCCTGATGAAACTGCGCCCTAGAAGTCAATAAAGAGTATGACAGAAATTTATACTGACGTGACTTGGGAATTTTGTTGATACCACTAAGTGATTATTTGAGGAATTTGATCGTAATGCTTTCAGTTATCTAACGTGATTGATATATATATATATATATATGGTTTTCTCCTGGAAATAAAGCCTAATGGGGAAAGCATGCTACTTTAATTTTAAAACGTGACAAACTTCTAAAACAAAGGAGATGGATGAAAAAACTAGCAGTTTCTCTGCCAAGCATTAAAGAGTATTATCTTATGAAACCTTTACACATACTCCATCATTGAATTTCTAGTCTTTGCCAAGATCCCGCAGGATATTGGGTGTGATATTGACATTTTGGTGATGTCATCATAAGGCTGAAGCCCATGAGATGAGCTAAATTAGAAGCGTATTGTATTGAGAGTGAGGGGGAGAAAAAAAAAAAAGCCTCATTGTTCTGTGTAGAGTTGCTCGAGTCTGGTAGTCTTCATCACTTGTCTATGTCCTGTAACCAGGTATGTCAGGTTCAGACCATCTCCAATGCAAATGCTAATGCTAATTATATATTTGACACAAAAAAAAGTATAATATGACATGTTATTTTCATTTTTGCTCAAACATATAATGCAATTTGAAATGTTAAAATCTACGTATAAACTTTTAATTTTTAAAATAAATTTTTTAAAAAATAATTTGAAAAAGCGAAAAATTGTAATGATTAAATGAAAAGAAACAATATCAATCAATAGGAATCAAATGCTAAATTTGCCATATGCCATATTTGGTGAAAAATTTACTCCAAAATATAGCATATGGTAAATTTACCACAACAAAAAATATTGTATTGCACAGTATTTTTTGCACTCAAATGTTAAATTTAACATTGGCACATCAATTATAGCATTACATTAGAGATGCTCACACTTTCACTTAGTCATTTTTATTGGCGTTCTTATGTTTTCTATTTTATTTTTGTGGGAGCAACAGCTTTACCTCGTGGTCTCTAGGGATCTGAAACTAGAAATAAATATGATTCAACATTGTGGTCTATCTTCATGATTGGGAGTAGGAATCCTTGCAGAACACTGTTGTTGATACAATCACCCGTGTAGTTATGTTAATTTAATTGGCTAATTGCTCTATACATCTATTAAGTATAGTATAGGTTCCTTTCTGTAAATAGCCATAGCACTGGTTTTACTGGTTTCACTTTGCTATACACATGAGAACCAATTTTCCCAAAATTGTTCAGTTTGTTGTTTCTTTTTATGCATCATAATTACAGTAATTATTGTTTTTTCACCCTTAGAACGAGATAATTTAGCACATTTATAAAGTGCATCTCAAGTATCAACCTTTATAAAGATTTAAAAGTAAGACGGTCAAACTTGAATAGATTAATCCAAGAAAAGGCATAGGATCCTTATCCTATATATTTTACAATGATAAATATTCCTCAGTCACTAGTAGAGTCAACAAAAGGATCAACTACACAAGCAACATTATGAAGCAACATTATAAAATAAGGACTTGAAATATTGTCGTCTTATAGGATCGGAGGTTCACAGTGATTTTCTCCATTTGCAGGGTGGGGGAAAAAAATGAGCATGAAACAGCAGCTTGAAAATTTTTCTGCGTATTGGAGTTCGATTTAAATTCAATTGGCAGTGAACATAACAGAAAAGAGGGATTACAATGTCAATGCCTTGTTAGGTGGTGGTGTCGGCTTTTTTTTTTAATATATATTTATATATATAAATTTTCCAAAGGACAATGATGCTTTATTTAGGAGATTTTTGTTTGAAGGGTTCGTCTTTGGTTTTGAATCATGATTCGCGGTTATTTATAGTGTTTTCCTCTCACAAAAAATTTAAATTTTAAAAATCAGAATCATAAATCATGTTCTGAATCCATGAACCAAATGTCACTTCTTAAAGTACGAGAAGTTTGATGATCAAATTTATAGTCAGCATTAGAGACACAATATTCTTGATAACATATCAATTTGGTGATTTGGAAAATACACACCAATCTGCAATTCATTGTAACTTTCACGACCTTGATGCTGACAGACACTATCCCTATACATGAACATGGAAATTCCCTGAAGTTGAGGTGTTAATTACTGACAGACATTTGTTGAAGAGCTGTTTTTTACTACATGAGAAAACCTTCAGACCCAGAGAAATACATACAATGTGAGAAATCAGGAAAAGAGAGAGAATACCACAAACATGAAAAGCGGACTCTGATTAGCACAACACGTAACCCAGCGGGTTACTTCTTTTTTAAATCGTTTTTATTATCTCAGTGAATAATTGTTATGTTGTTGCCGAGATCCTCGAGTTTCTTCAGCCGCAATCTCTCGCTTTCATTCACCATCTGACCAAGAAAAAATGCAGAATTCCTAACGTTAATATGATGGATTGTTCTATAATGGAGAAATGTGCTTATATTTTCGAAGGAAAAGAAAATGAATAGTCACCTCAAGTAACTTGGCAACTAGTTGAGTTTTTTCTCTGTTCTTCTCATTATAAGCTTCAACAGCCTCTCTATATTCTCTCTCCTGCAGGCAACAAAAAACTTAAAACAGATTTTTCTTTTATCTTTTAATCTCACAAATGCTCTCAATTCAGGTCTTGACTTTAAAAACATCCCAAATTCATCTAATTTAGCCTTTTTTTTTTTTTTTTTTTTTTTTTTTTTTTTCACTTTTTCACTCTTTTCACCAGTTAGTTGTTAAGAAAAGGATGACATATAAATATGATATTCCGTTAGTAGTGTTATATTCTCTTAACATCATGTACATATTCGGTATTCCATATTCCATTAGTAGAGTGTTATTTTCTATGAACATCACTCAGTCCAGAACCGAAACAAATTGATAGATTGAAATTAAGTCAATGACCAAAGTAAAATTAGAGAAAAATTTAGAGACTATTTGTAGGATTAAAACCTCCTTTTTTTTTTTTGGACTTGCAAAAGAGGAAAAAAAAAAGAAAAAAAGAAAAAAAGAAGCCATTGTAGGGTTGGTTTGGGTTCTAATCATAACAAAGATTCTTAATGAGGCACCTAGGACTGTAGCAGCAATTCCCACTTGTGAATTTAAATTAAAGCAGCTTCTTACATAAACAAACCAACTTAGCTACCAAGGTAATCATGTCATTTGAGAGCAAACACTACTTGGGCGTATAAATGAAGTCAGATTTTATCATACCAACAATTCAGATGATGTAAAGAAAGAACAATATAAATATAAAAGTATTAAGTGTGAAATTATATCGCCCCAAAAGCAGAAGAAAATAAACAGGACACATGAGAAACACAGAAGAGAATGGCAAATGAATATAAAGCTCTTTTCACCTTCTTCTGGCAGCTCTGCCCCAGCGGCTTTAACTCTTTGTTAATCAAATCTATCTTCTTACGAATCATCGATATGTCCTTCCTCATTGGATCTGTGAGTGCTTCGAGCTCCTAAAAGAGTTTTCGGAGTTTCGAATCAATCGTAAACCATTAATAGGCACTTTTTCCATCTTCCAATTATCAACCAAAGTTGCACATAAAGAGAACAGAAGCTTTAGGCTTGTATGAAATACTGCGACTTAGAAGGAGCTAATGTTCATGAAATAAATCTATCTTGCTATCTTACTGTCTTCTGAAAGTTCTAAAAGTCCCAAGTTTCATTCACTAGATTCCGAAAGAACTAAATAAATACGCGATCGCTCAAGATTAAACTACTCATGATCCAGCAAGCAAACAGTGGTGGAGACAGAATTTTTTTTTTCAGTTAGGAAAAATAGGAAGAGGAAAAAGATGATTTATGGTGCTTACGTATAATATATGTATACTAACTAGCATGTTTCTGTCGCAATTAGAGCAATGTGATTCACTTACTTCTCGAATGTCGGCTAAGCGCTTAGTTGCTTGTTCTACTTTTCCGATCTGTGCTTGGACTTTCTCTCTCACCTCCGTCTTCTTCCGCTCGATCTCTTCCTCCTTCGCTCGGAACATAGCCAACGCAGACCTCGAGAGCTCCTCTTCCTTGTCAATATCCTTTGTTGGGCTGCCATTGCTGCTGATCATAATCCCTGAGTTCTTCACTCTTTGCATCTGTTGCTTGCTTGGTGTTGTCATTCTTCTTCCACAATATAATCCTTCAAAACAAATTCTCTTCCTTTCTTTCGTTATGCTCCTTTTTCTTTTCCTCTAAGAATGATGGCTATCTTTCTCCTGTTCAAGGTGGTTAGAAACGAAAGCTGGGCTTAAATAGGTTGTTTGGTAGGAGGGAAAAGTAGAAGGAAGGAAGAAAGTGGAGAGATTTTGGGAGGGAAAATTAAAATGTAGAGCATGTTTGGTTCATGGATTAAAATCATGAGATTAGAATTATTTTTGATTTACGTGTATTTTTTGTGAGAGAAAATACTATAGTGAATCATGAACCATAATTTGAATCAGAGAATAAATCGTCCAACTAAACGGTACAGTAGGTTATTTAGTAGGAGGGAAAAGAGAAATGAAGAGAAAATGTAGTGAAAAATAGTACATGTGGGTCTCACTATTTTTCTTCTTTCCACAAATGGGCGGAAAATGAGATGGAAAATGGGAACAACTAATTAAAGTGAGTAAAGTTACTAAACTACCATTTTCTCTATCAACATTCAAACAAAAAATTTAAAGGTATAAAAGTAATTTACGAGTAATATTTTTTCTTTTCTCACAATTTAACTTCCAATACCAAACAAGTGAAGGTAAGCTCATTTTCTTTCCATCTTCTCATACCAAACAACATAAAAGAAAATCAATTTTCTTTCCATCATTGCTATTTTTCATCTCTTCCATATTTCATTTCTATCTTATTTTCTTTCATTCCTACCAAACATAGCTTTAAAGCTATGAAGCCCAACTTACTTTACAGCAACAAAAATATATTATCACAATTAGCTTTTGAAATGACCTAAAGTTGAAAAAGGGTAGATTTTTTTTTTACCATTGTTGAATGAAGACCAACTCGAAAACTCTCAATGACCTTCTTTCCACCTTTACTCAAACGCTTACTTGATGACCACCCATTGAAGAAATAATTTGCAGTGAACTTTAATCTTTTTCTGTAGAGAAATATTATTGGCAATGTATGATTGAGTATTTTTTTTACATACAATTTGCTCCTTAATACTTGATGTAGGATCTAACATGGGCCTCATTTTGTTAGCTAGATTGATATTTTCTCAAGGTTAGGTATACAGGCAAATTCAGCCAACTACTGTATGTAAAGCTAACGTTTAGTTCATGGATTAGAATCACGAGATTATAACAATTTTTGATTTAAGTGTATTTTTTATGAGAGAAAACACTATAGCGAACTATGAACCATGATTCAAATCATGGTATGAATTTTCTTACCAAAAGTCTCATAAATGTTTTTATTATTTATTATATTGCCACTACTTTGTGTAGTTATGAAGAAATACATAATTCTTTAGGCAACAGATCGTTTACTAGTTCTAAATCTTCAATTTGGTATGAACGGGGAATTTTTATTGGGAGAAGATTTTCTAGCATCATACCAAAATACGATAATTTGTACACTTTATATAACAACTTACAAATTTCGAACACTGTATTGGTATAAGTTATGATAGATTTATGAATTTTAAAAGAATTAATAATTTGCACATTTGAACGATATACTTGAGAACTTTGAATGTTGAAATTATAAAAATTGCGAGAAATGAATGTGTTGTAAATGCAATATAAAACGAGCTGGTATAAATGTAATTATAATAAATTACAATCGGTTGGAATGTCCAAAAGGCTATTAATGATTATATATTATTTTCTCATGTACAAAGGTGCTTGGGATGAATGATTTTTTTTTTTTTTTGAGGTGGAGTGAACAGTAAGGGCTTACCTACCAATATGGGGAGGAGGCTTAGAGGACAAGACAGAGTAGGAGAGATGGGAAGCAGCTAAGATAGCTGCCTTTATGACATATCATTGGTTCTTCCAGCTTGTGTTTGGAAGAGAGAATCTCCACTTTTCACTTAGAATACGTTTGGTTCATAGATTAGAATCATGAGATTAAAATTATTTTTGATTTACATGTATTTTTTATGAGAGAAAACACTGTAACGAACCATGAATCATGATTCGAATCAGGGTACGAATTCCCTTACCAAACGTCCCCAATTTTGCTTCCTTCTCTTTTAAAACACTTAGTTCGCTTCACTAGGGATTTGTTTAGTTCACGTGTTCAAGTCAGTGATTCTGATTTATTAGCTGAAATTTTGTAAGAGAAGAAGTTTTTGAATTCAAATTCTTTATTAGATGAAAAACACTGTAACATACCAAAATTTTAAGTTCAAGTATATGTACCTAAGGTATTGTTTACCCCAAATTATTGCAAAAAGCATAATTCATGGAATCATGGGAATTTACTTATAATATATAGGGCTTTCAAGATTCTATTCTAAAATATACTTTTGAGTTTCCACTCTGCCCAGGAATGCAATTTCGAGGCCTACGGATAAATTTCTAACCTGCCCAAAATAGAATTCATGAAACATTCTTTAAGTTTATGGTCATCACAATGTAGAAGACTTGGGACCATATGCATGGGCTTTTTTTTATTATTATTTTTTCATACTATAAAAAGTTAAAAAAAATGTTCCATGCTAAAGAGCAAATACTTTCCAGAATGACATCGGGTCCTGATCTTTTATTCAAATTTGATAAGCAAATTGCTGCATATTATAACTTTTTTTTTTAGTTATTTGATGTTTTTTTAACTTTTCTTCACACTTTTCTTGGCATGGCCAGACATCATTATGTGTTTTTAGGCCCACTTTGATATTGCATTGAGAAAATACTTTGAGTCAGGTCCGTTTATTTCATCGATTCGAGTTTAAAATTAGAGTTTTACTACAGTAAAATATTCTTAGAAACAATCACATTTAACTTTTTATTATAATAAAAAGTTATCACATAAAGTCACATTTTAACTCAAATTAAAAACTCGAATCAGCGAACTAAACGGGCCCTCAATTTGAGGGGCAAAAGATTAAGAAATAATTTATGAAGTTGCTGCACACTGCAAGAATTTGAGTAGCATGATCAGCCAAGTGGTGGCAGATATTTTATCCATTGATTCGGATCACTATGGCTAACGTCCCAAAATTATGCACGTCTTGTGAGGTCATAGGTTTTGCGGAAAAATAAAAAGGAAAAAAAGCCAAAAGTACCACTCAAGATGATAAAAAAATACTATTTATACCACATCACTTGAAAATAAATAATTTCCATTCAATTAATAAGAAGAAAATAAAAGATCACAATGACACTTAATTATTTAAAATAAAATTAATAATAGATTTTCAAAAAACCATAGCAAATTATGTACTTTTGTCAATTCTGTTTCTGTTGTGTGTGATGACCGGACTTGTAAGCAACAAAAAGGAAATGGAGATAAATACCTCATTAAATTGTATGAGTCTTGATTTTTATTTCTCATTCGTAATTAATTAAAAAAGATATTAATTAAGAATAAGAGATAAAAATATAAATCAATGAGCTATTAAGAGTAAGTTCAGTAATTTTCTAGTGACACAACATCAAAGATAGCAGGTTTAAGCCCCGTTCATTTCACCGATTCGAGTTTAGAATTTAAGTTTTGTTACAGTAGAAAACTCTCAAAAATAGTCACATCTAACTTTTTTACTACAGTAAAAACTCTCAAATAAAGTCACATCTCAACTCGAATTAACGAACTAAACAGGCCCTTAGAACGTGCAAACTTAAGAAACGCCCTGTTGAAAGTTGTTACACGACAGGATTTGAGTTGGTACAAAGCCAAGAATCTATCCTCTCACCTCAATAGACCTCATAAATTCCCTTCTAGATCAAGGCTAGGTCAAGCTTAAAATTGTCCTGTGAAACTTGGGTATTTTCTTCTCAAATCTCCTTTATTCTAATTTTCATCAAATAAAATATTTGACTTACACATTCTTATTTGCCAACAATAATTCACACTTATTATCCTTTCCATACAAGAAAAGAAGTTCCAATCTACGAAATAAATGGTCCATGCAATAAGTCTTATCATTTTCAGGTGATTCTCCCGCATTAAGTTTTCATAATCAATTCTTGTGGGCAAAGAACTTGACAGACCTTACTATAGCTCGATTCTTTGAATAAATAGACTCATTTTCCCTCCTAGTGTTTTTCTCACTGTGTTTTGACCAGGACGTTTTAATGAGGGATATTTAAAAGTTAATTAACAAGGTGTGAGCCCTCACTTAATTCTTTGGGATTATTTTCAGCTGTTATGCATGTGATTTCCAAAGAGGGGGTGACGGTGGATCCTGCAAAGATTGAAGCTGTTAGCAATTAGAAAAGACCAACCAATGTAAGTAAGATCAGAAGTTTTCTTAGTCTAGCCGGATATTACCGAAAAATTGTAGCAAATTTTTCGAAGCTTGCCATGCCACTTACGACGCTTACCCGAAAAGGGAAGAAGTTTGAATGGACGGAAGACTGTGATAAGAGCTTTCAAGAGTTAAAGAGGAGACTCACCAGTGCCCTGATCTTGACCATTCCAGAAGGGGACGCCAACTCCTCACAGATCGTCACAGTTATCTTAACTTTCAAACATTTACCTCTTAAAGAATGCGAAAAAAATAGTTAAGCTTGAAACACTTTACTTTGAATGACTTAAAGAAAAGCCTAACTTTTTTTTTTTTTTGTAAAAAACATATTATCTTTAAAATTTTTTAACTTCCTCAAAGAAAAATAAAATAACCTTTCGGTTCAACTTAATTATTAAAATCTATGCCGTGAAATAAACTTAAAAAAAAAAGAAGTCTAAAATATTCTTCAAATCAAAACTATCATAAACCAAAGTTTCAAAACAATAAAAATGAAAACTAAAATCCTTGTTTAACATTAAACACTTTTATCCCATGATCGTTTCTCCCGTTTTCTTATCACGCATAGCTCGCATCCGCCCCAATATTCTCCATGGCTACATCTTACCCTTTCGATTGTCTGCAACATGAAATAACTTATATAAGCAAGGGTTTAGTAAGACACTTAATTCTTACAAATGTAAATTAACATTTTTATTCATCAACAATAAATGCGTCATCATGAGAATAATTATTTTTGAACATATTTTAAACTTTAAAATCCATCATATATTGGGTCCGACGTTGTACCATCATAGCGCGCTAGCCACGGAAAGTATGGGATAGCAAATCCCATACCAACCGTGGCAATAAGACCGCTCACCGGTCACCATCAAGGGTGTACAACGCCATTTAAAAACATAAAAATACATATATACATTTTTCTTCAAACGTCATCATATGAAATGTTAAAGGTGTCATAACATCATCATAAATATCAAAATCATATACTTCTCAATTCTTCAATTCATGTTGCAGGTGAGAGTGTAGTTACTTGAGTGCCTTACTTAACTTTTTTAAATTTCACAACGGTGACGCGACGAATGAGGTCCTCGGGTGCTCGCCTCTAGAACCGTTCATGCCATAAATCATAAATAAGATTACTAAAGAACCTTAACAACTCATCAAATACATTAATCACGTTAAAACAACGTTTAATATACCATTCCCACCAATCATTAATATCAAGACATAAAAACCCACTGATTACACAAAACCACAAAACTTAACAAAAACTGGCAGCCTGACCTTTACTCATTTAAAAACTCATAACAATTCACATAGAACTCCAAATGACCTGAAACTAATTTTAAATTAAAGTAGACATCTAGAGCTTTCCAACGGTATCTAATTTACTAAAAACGGAGTTCATTTACTCCCTGAAACCCCGTTTTAAAATCAGACATGAAACCTGAAAAATTCCAGCACTCAAACTAGAACAAAAATTCACTAAAAATTCTATAAAATACAAAACCATCATCCTCAACATGTATAAACAACACTCCGTCTATTATTCAACCTTATGACATATTTCTAATACACAGAACATATAAGTATGCATGCAATCACTCTTAGACACGTCCAAAATTTTTGACTTCTTAAACTAGGGTGCAATAAGGCCAATGAAATAAGACATCCTAGCATTAGATACAATATGTATACAAGTCTATAAATGATTCCTCTAAATATAATCGACAATTTGAAAATGACTAATTAAATAAATAAGAATACAGAGGTCTGAAAATGATTAAAAAGAAAACAAACATAGCCACCCATCCACCCATATACGTAATACCATAAGCAACATAGCAGTGGTATAGCCTCACTCAAACATCATCTCATGTCTCTCCTCTTTCTCAAATAAAAACCATCATTGACAATCAAATCCGTACCCTTAAAGAATTCGAAACTAAAAGAATAAATAATAAGAGGAATCATACCTTAACGATTTCTTTTATCTTGATTGCTAAGAGAATTCAAAAGAAAGATTAAGAGATGAGCTTGATGGCTGATTATGGAGGTTCTCTTGTGATATATATATATATATTTTTTTTGTCGTGATAGAGAGGATGAGGGAGAGAGAGACGTGAAAGAGGTATGGAGAAAGGATTAGGAAACTGAAAAAAAAGATAGAGCTGGCTGCTTAAAAGAATAAGATTTTCATTGGTCAACATGTACATAAAGAGAAATTACTTACAATTTGATTCCAAATGAATTTTGGGATTAACTCGAATGTTAATTGGTTTAATTTGGGTGATTATAGGCTGTCATTGAGGTGGAAAACGAATTGCAAATCATGATCAAAGTTTCGTTATACTGTCATTAACTCAAAAGACATAAAGCAATTCCTCACCCTTAGCTATCCGGCATAGAATCAATTATCAACAATAAAGTACAATAACTTACCTATGGTTGACTATTGATGTTTATGTATATATATACATATATATATATATATATATTTATAAATCTATAAATATAAAATTGAACGTGTAAGTATGTTTGTTTCTTAAGATAACATATAACCAATTTGTATTTAAAACTTGACATATATATCTAATATGTATTTTGTAATAATATATATATGTGTAAATCTATTAATAGTATTAAATCAACATACATATCCATCAAATCTTCATATAAAATTTAACAGCTTGGCATGAACTTGTTCTTACACCACGAGTCATCGTCGCGTTCACCTGTAGAAATAACTCAAAGTGATGTTAGAATTCACTAAATATAATACCATAAGATTATTCAAGTTAATTCCTAACGTCTATTTCTAGGAATTTTGTTAGTTAGAAAAATGGGTGTTACAGTTATGTAGTTTTTTTTGTTTGTTTTATGATATCCTTGGGAGTTTTATTTTCCCTTTTCCTTAAAATTTTGTTGGTTTTTTCTTTCATGAATAATATTTAGGGATGGACTTAGTATGAGATATAATTATTTTCTGTAGGTATCAATCTAATTGTGATGTTATGTGCTACCCTAATGCTAGTTGGCATTCTTTTTTCCACATTACACATAAATTACATATCTTGGCACCGTGGTGGGAGCGCTTACGTTTGCACCCGGGGTCCAGGGTTCGAATCCCGGAAACGGCATTTCCTTCGGGGGAGTAAGGCCGTGTACATATGAGATTGAGCTTTCCCCCGAACCTGTCATAGTACGGGAGCCTCTTTGGCACTGGAGTCCACCTTTTACACATAAATTACATACCCATGAGCGCTCATATAATTGCTCTGATCTTCACCATCCACCTTTGATACTGGTGAAAATGTCGGCACGGTGATGCGACGATGACCTCCGGCAAACTTTGTCGGTGTTGGTGGCTTCTCAACGGCAAGCAGATCTGAAAGGAAGAAACACTCAAGACTTTGGCTCGGAAAAGAACACCCCTTGACTAATAATCCCACCATTTTTGGGAGGATTATTGGTCCCACAGATTTTGGAGACTATTTTCTTGTCAATGGATAAATTGTCCGGTCAATGTTTGGTACCAAACATGAGACTGGGATTAATAGTCCCAATCCTATCGGCAGCAATGCAATCTGATCATGAACTTTAACCGTCAGCTTGCTTTTTGTCCTGCACAAGAGGCAATGTGAACCTTAGTTCTAGTGTTACCACACAATTTTACTCGGCATACTCCTAGAAATAAACCATAGATGTAATAAAATAACACATCAATAGCCAGTATTCTAATTTCCTAAAAAGTAGACCCTTTATAATATCATTTGTAGTCAAGTATAAAAACTATTAGATTCGACAAAGTATTTAAGCTAAATAAGACCGCAAAATTGCAAAATGTGATTCATAAAAGATTTACTTATTTATATGAATGATCCAATAAAAAGACTGAACTGTTATGTTAACACTTATCATGAAATGTTCAACAAAGTTTTGAGATTAGACTAATTAAAAGCATAATATGTTTACTATTCGTGAATGTATTATAAACAGGGGACTAGAAAACATGATCTGCGCAAATTTTTAGTTCCAATCTAATAAATTCATAAAATCGAAATCTATGGACTCAGATCTCCTGTCCAATTTTAGTGTCTCAATTGGTGTCTAACTAATCATATCACGTCATGTCATGTAAAAATTTTGAATTGCTTTTTAACTAACTCTTTCGTGCTTCCCATGATGTGGTGTGATTTGATTGGTTGGACACTATTTAAGACACTAAAATTTAGACAGAGGACTTGGATCTGAAATCTATCAAGATGAAACATAACGTAGGACGGTGAAACCACCTTCCATACCGTCTTCCTGAACGTCGTCATAGAATCTCATAAGTTATGAGAACTTCGTTACTATTAAACAACAACAAGAAAAAAAAAAAAGAGAGATAACGAAAGCATGAACCAATAATCTCGAAGCCAAAAACATGCAATTAAAACAAAACTCTAAACGAGATGAGATCAAATGTATCAATAATTGTTCGTTCTATTTTGCAACGAATCATCTAAAGTGTTTTTACTCCACTAATCATAAACCACTACATGCCATTATAATCCCTTGAAAATGAATGCAACATCAAAAATAAGTATAATTATTTTCAAGTAAAAATAAAAATAATTAAGCGGAAATTGGGATATATGTATGTATATATAACTGCCAATGAAAATTGGACAAAAGGTAAAATGTTTGTTTTGAACAAGGATGAAAATATCGATATTTTCACGGAAATTTCCGTATTTTGGAAGTATTGATATGAAAATAGGGGGTGTAGTATCTTTTCCACTGAATATCTTGAAATTTCCACAGATATTTCTGTAAATATCGATATTTTCACAAAAATTTCCATTTCTGAGTAAAATGTAGTGTTAAATGACCGAATATTGTGGAAATTTTACATAAATTTCACGAAAATATCAGTAAAAATTTCCACAGAAAGTTCCGCAGCTTTATATATATATATATATATATATATATCTTATTTTACTTTTTTTAAAAAATCTAAAAAATATGGCATGTTCAAAATTATATAAGGAACTATTCAAACTCCATGTCTTGGTATCAATATTGTTTAAACTAAGAATGTGTTCAAAATACCTTCCAACATCCTAGAAGCTTTTTTTTATGTTGATAATTTATCATCATGTATGAAACTATATATGTATGGTATATGTATTATGTTGACTTTCAGCTACTTTACTTAATTTGTGCACGTGTGCTTAGTATTTTTGGTGTTATGATCACACTTTACCTTGCATATTTATCAAATAATTGGTATTTTGATTGAGAGTTTCATCTAATTAATGTATTATTATCTGTTTTAAGGTTTTTAAAATCCCATTTGAAAATAGAGTGTTTAGTATGAATTTTCATTTTTTACGTCAATTTCCATCGATATCAATATTTCCGTCGATATTTCCGTAAAATTTAAGTACCGATATCGATATTTTCATCCTTGGTTTTGAACAACTAATGCATGAAAGTGAACAGGAAAAAAAATGTTGAAATTTAAAATACTGAGAGTGTTAACTATTGGCTCTGCTGCCATTTCAATAGAATAAGAAATAATGGTGTACGGAACTCAACCAATTTAATGTTAACACATTCACAAAAAGAAGCTTATAAGCAAAGTGTTCCAGACATTGAAGTGTATTTTGATGAAGGCTTTTCTTACCTTATGTTGTTCAAATATGGACTCTTCTCCAACATCTGCTTTGCAACGCTTTAAAACTGTTCAGAGAGTTTTTGAAGATCCTGTTTTGAATTCTGTCCAAAATCGTTGTAGTCCTCTTTCGGTCGATTTGGCATATTCATGAAGGTCCTCTTCAGAAGACAGAAAAGTTGTCAAAGCCCTCTTCTTCTTCAAAGTCATTGTCGGGATCTTCTCCAGGGTCTTCTAATTTTGGATCTTCTTCAAGATATAAATATATGTTAGAGACTATAATATGTCGAAATGGAAACAAATTTGTATTGTATAGTCTTGCTGATTCATGACGTGTTTTTTTTTTTGGCCATATAAATTGTCTTTTTTTTTTTTTTTTGTCTATCGTCCAAATTTGGATATGGCGTTCTCTTGAGCATTGCAGACTAAATCCTATTCAACCACTTTTCCTAAAAGGGTCCGGAATAGGTTCTCAAAAACAAAAACGAAGGTATTAAGAAAAAGGGAAAAGAAAGCTTTCATTCATGTTAATTATTGATCGTTAGTTACACGAGATTCAATCGAAAGTAAACCACCGTAGCAAACAAACCAAATGTTAGAAGTCAACAAGGAAACGATCGAGATTTAAAGAAAACCAAGTAGGACAATTAAGGGCATTGCCTTACAGAATTCAGGGGCATGAAAAAACAATTCTACTCGTGATGCCTGGTGACTTGTTAGGTTTGTCCCACTAAAAAATGTAACTAAATTAAGGTAAGCAAAACTCGAAATGACACGATGAATGAAAACTCGTACCTTCTCTGAACAATTGCTGAATTGCTATGCCTAGGTTGATCTCCCAGAGTTCTTGCATGCTGGAATGAAAATCATCCTTCCACAACTCTTGTATAGGCCTAGCTTGCTCCAAGTCCTCAAAATAACCTTTTATATTCCAAAAGTTCTGAGCCCGAATATACCGGTCATTTATTCTTGTGATTATTTTGTCGAGCTTAGGGACGATGGCCCCACAAGAGAAACTCTTCAACTCGGGGCATTGAGTTACAATCAATCTTTTTAACTTCGGAAATCCCATTACACAATCACCCAAATGGAAGCTAGTGAGGCTTGGTAAGCTATGCAGTTCCAACATTTCCAATTGTTTGAACGTAATTTCACATGCCCCATCAAGATCATCTCCCTCATTTGCAATTACTTGAGTCATCATTTGGCACTCGCTTATGCTCATACTTTTCAGTCGTGCCAAACTTCTAGCAGTTGAGAAACTCAACAAATACACCATTCCGCTGCATATCGACACTCTTAGCCTCGTCAAATTTGAGAACGAAATGGAAGGCGGTGCTAATATCATCAATTTCGCACACATCCCTACATCCAAAGTCTCCAACTTTTGGAAGACTTCGCATAGGTGGAAGTTCTCAAATGAGTGAGTCAACGGGATTTCATCTCCTATTGTTGGGGATGCCACATTACGGAGACTCTTCACCTCAGGGCACTGCATCACAACAACTGTTTTCAATTTTGGAAATCTTACAGTAAATTTACCCGAATGGAAGCTAGAGAGTCTCGGTAACTTATGAAGTGCCAAAGTTTCCAATTGTTCAAAAACAATTTCCCCTGTATCACTGTCACACCATTCACTTGAAATTACTTCCTGCATTCTTTGGCATTTAATTATGCTCAATGTCTGCAGTCGCGACAAATATCTCGCTGTTGAACAACTCAACAAACTTACCATCCCATTGCATGCTGCTATTCTCAGAATTGTCACATTTTGAAAACACATGGAAAATGGTATCAAGTTTGTTAAGCTGTCACATCTCCGTACAAATAGAATCTCCAAACCGTGGAAAGCTATGCATGAATGAGAGCTCTCCAACGGTTGCATCAATGGAAGTTCTCCCACAAGTGACATCGATGCCATACAACAGAAATTCTGCATATTAGGGCACTCTACCACAACCACTTTTCTCAATCTAGGAAATCTCATGCTAGAAATCCCAGAATAAAAGCTAGAGAGGCTTGGTAATCTATAAAGTTCCATAACTTCTAATTGATTGAAAATAATTTCAAGCGACTCCGCACCAGCAGGACCTCCATCATTTGAAACTATTTCAGTCATCATTTGGCATTCATCTATGCTTATTTTTTGAAGTCTTTCTAGACTTCTGGCTACAGAGAAACTAAATAAGTTGATCATTCCATGACATCTTGACACACTTAGAGACGTCAAATTTGGGAAAGATACGGAGGACGGCACTACGTTCTTTAAACTGTCACGTCTCCATACGAGTAGATCTTCTAGATTCTGAAAGACTTCTCGTGGGTGGGAGTTCTCCTCAAATAAGTGCATCAATGTGGGACTTGCATGTAGATGTAATGATTTTATGCGTGAAAACAAAACATCACAAGTTTCTTCCAAGTTCAACTCTTTC
>NW_010359604.1:100968-115610 GCF_000414095.1 Morus notabilis
CACACGGCGTCACATTATGGCTACCACTTCCAACCAAAATCAGTTCTTCCAAATTCGAGTTATATTCAACCTGGAAATTTCGATCAAACATTGTCGTAAACATACATGAATAAATAATTTAAATTCTTTCAGAAAATTCAGGAGAAATAAATGTAACAGCAATGCTTCGAATCTGTTATAGCCAATGAGGAAATAAAAAAAATAAAAAAATAAAAAATAAACTCTGCGCATATTTTTGAGAGTAAGGCTCCAAATCTTCTACAACCAATCAGATATATAACGAAAGAAATAAAAGAATCGACCATATCATTTTTACTATAGTAATGCTTCGAATTCTATATACAATCAGATTAGAAAAAAAAATCTACCACGTCTTTAGAAATCACTAAACTGGAGCTCATCTCAAAGTTCTCTCTCTCTTCTTAAGCTTTTAACCATTGTTTTCGTTAGAGAAGAGAGATGTTTATCAAAACATCTTAGCTAAAAGTACTTTAGTTTCCAGTTTCTTGGTTAGTTACTTATATTACCTTCTTATATATAATATATATATATATATATATTTTTTTTTTTTTTTTTTTTCTTACTAGATTTTTTTTTTTTTTTTTTTTTTTTGTGGAATGATTAAAAATTGGATGGAAGAATAGAATTTTGGGCACATTTTCTAATAATGTTGGCATAAACATCACAAAAGTTCCCCAAGCTTTAATTTCTCAAGTTGCACACAAAGTACGAATCGACACACTCCATTGTAAGACTCTAAGTGCTAATTGAAACTACTTTTGGGCCACCAAGCTAACACTTAAATATAATTGATCTCCGCACTCTGACTGCATACCCATTGCTGGACTTGGGGTGTTACAAACTCTCCTATCTAGGCCCTCGTAAGTGCAAGGAATTAAGCGGGTTATTGCACAGTGAAACATACCATATTATAATTTTAAGATTATGAATAAAGTATCAAAGAAATACCTCATCCAGTGATTTCCATGGCCGAATATAGAATCGTCTTAGATTATGGAATCTTCTGAGCATATAATTAGACGGAAATACTTTCAATAGACTGTCACAGTACCAAACTTCGACGAGTTCTAGTTTGCAAAAAGAATCTGCTATAGGCTGGCCATGCCATATCGACTTCAAGCAATCAAGCCTTTTAATTCTTATCGACTCCAGACTAGGGAAAGCGACCTGCATTGCTTAATCCCATTAGTGAAAATATAATTGAATCAGAAAGGTACTAAAGCAAAAATCAATACGGTGTCAAGTAAAACGAGAATAGTGGACTTCATGAGCTAACCATATCATTAAATAAGGACAATGCAGTGCTGCAAAGATCATCTTTTGACTTCCTTTCTTTTAGTTCTTTGTCCTCTGACATGTTTGTACTCGTAGAACAGTATACGAAACTCTTGAGTTCAGGACAATCTTTTATAGAAAGTTCAATCAAGAGTGGAAATTCAATGAAGATCCCAGTAAATCTAGTGATTTTTGAAAGATTTGAGAGGCTCAGATGGCGAAGCTTCGGAAATAGCAGTTTATTTATCTGTTGATCAATGCTTACTATCTCTTCCATCATTGCACAATTGCTTATCTCAAGTTGACTGAGTTGCACAAAATTTGCAGCTGCCGAGGATGAGAATAGATATTTCAAAGATCCACATTCGTTCATAACCAATCTTGTTAAAGCACTTGCTAAAACCTGCATAGAGCTCAATTCTTGTCAAGGAAAACTCTATATATGTCTAATGTGCTCAAAATATTGAATCATGGAAATATAGGCTCTTTATTTGGCCATTCATAAGATGTGATGATAAGAAGAAATTAGATTTCTCATTTGGTCATTAATATGAGCTAAAACTATTTAGATTTCTTATAGCTAATGAGCTAAGTGTAACAAATACGGTCCCTGTCGTATTATCATAGGAGTACAGGTGAAAATTCTTAATTTTTTTTACGGATGTAAAACGTTTGTATCAAAGTTTCAATTCCAACCTTCCACTAGAACAGTCAAAGTTTCACATAATTAACAAGTAAAAGACACTTCAAACATATGGCCTTAAAACTAATGCCATGTTCAAGAAGATATATAAAAGTAGAGACCTGGAATCAAGGAAAGGAAACGAACCGACAGAAGCTTAACGGGACCTATCAAGCTATTTGTAATAAGTAGAGTGAAAAGGTTCGACAAGCAAGGGGTAGAAGTGAGCAAAGGCTAGGAAAGATGATCCCAACAGCAAGGCAGAGGAATGTAGTTTTAGAAAAAAGCAGAAGTAAATAAGGACTCAAGAGATTTTGTTAGAAGCATTGACCTAGCAGTGGCGAATACCAAGATTGTTTGGAAAAATCATGGACTGAGATGAATATTCGGTCAAAAATTAAACAGGCAGAATCAGGTTTCTTAGTTAGCCACAGACATGTGGAGGAAGCACTGAGATGGGCTCAGAACGAAAATAATCAAAGTGTGGAGAAGAGAGATGGTCTTTCCTTGGTCGAAAAAGAAGACGTCCGTTAAGTAGGCATGGGAAACAGAGGAAAACATGCATGAGAAGATACGTAATTCAATGAAGACCATCGGAAATAGGTTTAATGCTCTTGGTTCGGAGACGAGATTGAGGAACAGAAGATGAAGGTATAGCGTTTAGTAATTCGATATCAGCCCAGTAAACATTAAAGCTAACTCAGAGCCTACAGGGGGTTGATGCTCTTAGTCTGGCCTTTTGTTGACGATCTTATTTTCTGTCTTTGTACTTTCATTTGCTCTTTAGGGATGAATTTCTCATTCATCCAGAAACTTCATTTGTACTTTATTGATGCTTAATGAAGCTTTCCTTGTTTCTTATCAAAAGAATGATAGCAGTTCCTTAGTATTTTCCATTTGTTTAACCACATATTGCAAATAATAAACTCTCCACTTTAAATAGTGTGGCAGCGCCTATTTTTTGAAACGTGTGGTTAAAAAAATGTCACATTTGTCTAAAGTTTTATCAGCGCCTATTGTGTAAAAGTTAGTCTCCTTAGTATCAGACAGCAAGTCTTTATTGCAAGAAGAATCGATTGGTTTCGGGACAAATAAAATGGCAAAAGTTTTGTGGAATAGCATGGTGATTTCCTTGTTCCTCACAATATGGATAGAAAACAAATTTTGAAGAAATTTTAAGAACAAGAAATGGATGAGCTGGATTTGTTTGAAAAGGCTAAATATTCAGCATTATTGTGGGCGACTATGGTTAAAACTTTTAAACTGGAAGTTTTCAGAATCTGTGTTACATAGGAGGGATCTTATTGGGAATCAGTGGTTTCTGGTTTATGTAGTTTCTTCTTGTACGTTTGACTCGTTTTACTTTTTCAGTTTTATGCTCTTTTAGGATCTCTCATCCTCTTTACTTTGTAACTGTATTCAATGAAAGGAATTTTCTTATAAAAAAAAAAAGTAGTCTCACTCTAGAATTAAATCTGTAAAAAAGTTATTAAATAATTTATGAGTAAGCAAAATGCAACATAGACGAAATATTAAATCTTTGCGACATGCCTTCAACAGAAAAAATCATTTTTTTTCCTCTCTTTCCAAATTGCCTTTATTCAAAAAATAAAATAAAAAATGGTCGTTGATTGATGTCATGAAAACAACTAAATTAAGAAAACTGAAGCTCTTAAGTATGGATGAGTCAACAAAAATAACTTCATGCACCATGTTAAACAGAGTAACAGAAGCGTTAAGAACTTCACCTTATCACCGAATAAAGCAAGTTTCGCACCGGTGCAAAGATTAAGCTTTGACTTCCCCCGTAATTCTGTGTCAGTTGACATCTTTGTACTTGTAGAAGTGTAAAGAAATGTTGCCAGTTCAGGACATTTGTATATTTCGAGTTCATTCAACAATGGAAGCTCGATGTAGGTTCCAGTAGAGAATCTTGTGACTTTTGGAAGTTGTGAGAGGCACAAAGACCTTAGATTAGGGAATAGCAATTTACTCATCCTTTGATCCACGCTTATTATCTCTTCCATCGTTTCACAGTCTCTTATTTCAAGTCTATTGAGTTGCTCAAAATTTGCATCAACAGATGATGAGAACAAATATTTTAAGGATCCGCAGTCCTGTACACAGACTTCTTTTAAATTTCGGAGGTTCGGACTTGGCAAAAGCTGCATGGCGTACAAATTATTTAAGTGAAACGTTTTCATTCATACAAAAAGCATACTATGATTGGAATCATAAACAGTACTTCAAGTGCAGATAAGTAATTAGAATACTAGTGAACTTTGTTGCTCTTACAATTGATGAAACTAATGTTACTATAACAACTACTCATATATATGCATGCAAGTTCAGAGTGAAAAAATACGTATGTATGCCAGTACTCAAAAATTGAAGTTCCCAAAAGTGTTTCGTCATAGACAATGTCACATCAAAAAGCAGGCTCATAATTTACTTTCCCTGTTTAAAATGCTTATTCTACTAAGTTTCAAAAATCAAGAGGCCTATTCAACATATGTGAAGTTTTTGGAACAGATCATCCAAGAACGAAAATTTCTGACCAATTTTCAATTACAATTAACTTCCCCAATACCATAAAATATTACATAGGTAAATTGCAATAAATATATTAAGTATTTTAACTTTGTGGTACGGTTTTCCTTTTCTTCTTAAGTTTTCGGATTTACCATTTTTTGCGAATATATAAACTCGTACAAGAAATTCGAGAAAGAAAATTTCCAAAGGAAAAACAAAATCCTGACCTGGACTCACATTAAAACGACTTTTCCAATATTGAATTTTAGGATTGTTGACCATTAAAATATATTTCTTTGAAATTTCCTTTAGTTAGTGATAAATATAGCATATTTGTACACTAGTTAATTGAGAAAATATGCCTTTTTCGTTATTAGAGATAGATCTATTAGGATTACAAATGTCATTCCCAAATCCCAAATTTCTTCTTTTTTTACATCAAGATATTAGTTCATTCTGAATTTCAAATTAAAGATTACTCCACAAATACTATCAGGGATAAAAAAGACAAATGTGCAAAAAAAAAAAAAAAAGTACCACATATAAATAGCAGAATTACCTTTTTGTTGATAAGAGGCAAAGTGCTTGTAGACGCCTTCAATGAGGAGTAAAAGTATGAAAGTTTTGGAGCTTGGAAAAGCCTCAGGGAGAAGAATTGAGGAAAGAAAATTTCATTGTTTGCACCCTGGAGATCATCAAGAACTACCTCCTCTATCATCTTGCAACATGACACTTCAATTGTTTGAAGTTGTGAAAGACACATTGCAGTAGATAAAGAGAAGAGATCTTTTAAGTTATGACACCTACTCACTTTTATAACTTGTAGTTTATGGAATGTCTCTGTAGTCAGTTTTCCATGGCATATTTTTTCCAACTTTTTCATAGATTCAAGTGTCAGTGACTCCAATCTTTGAAACACACTACGCGAAGGGATATGCCTCGTCATGTCAACAATGTACTTAATAGTACCATTGTTTTCGAAGTTGAGATGTTTCAGCTGCGGAAAACCATTTGTGTTGAAGTCAGGAACAACATTGTCCTCAAGACCCTCCAGTTCATCTAAAAATAACACTTCGGACCTGTTCATCAACCTCAGAAGACAATGATCCTCTAATAAGCGACTCCGTTCTTTGAATTTGAGTTTCAACATTAAGGAATAGACTTTTTCATATCTGAAATCAAGTAGTATGTAAGGTAAACCGTTGCATCCTATTGATATTTCATATATTTCCAATTTGTCGCTGAACACATCCTTGGGCAAAATATGAGCATATGGTATGTCCAAACGTAATGTTTTCAGCTGAGCCAAATTCTTTAACTCGGCAAGACATGCATTACTCCTTTCACTATCTCCTTCAACAGCCCATTCAAGTTCCAAAGTCATCTTCATGTTTAACTCTTCTAAACGTGTCAACTTCGATATGACATTGGGATGAATCACTTTAAGTTTTCTACAAAAGCTTAAATCTAATATCCGCAGACAAGTTAGCTGTCCAATTTCTTTTGGCAATTGCTCAAGGCTATTAGAATATGAAAGGTCAAGAATTTGTAGATTCGCTAGCTCTCCAATTAGAGATACATCTTCCTATACGCACTTCTTCAAACACAGTGTATGGAGATTTTGAAGGAAATGAAAAGAAGGAGGTAATGGCTTTAAATACGAACCAGACAAGTCTAAGACCTTGAGGCTTTCCATTTCTTCGAAAAGATCTGATGGAATTTGCAAAGTCGCAGCTATCCCCATTCGTAGTAAAAGTAGCTTCTTACATTCCAACTTTTCAGGAAGATTACTGCTGTAATTGTGGGGTAGTGAAATTGCAGTTGAGTCCGTCAGTTTTCCCTCATTCAGACACTTTTCTAGCTCAGCTTCACTTCTTATGTAATACATATATCGTTCTTCGGATGCAATCATTATTCCTACATCACGAGTGACATCATGCATTTTGACGTGCCAATCATCATCACCTCCCAATAACAAACAACAAGCTTTTAGTTTGTTGAGCAAAGTGTACAACCTACATCTTCCCTCCTCCAATGTATAGACGTGTTGAAACAAACCTAAGCCAAAACCATAGATTAACAAATTGTCTGGATCTATTTGAGCATCTTCCTCATGTAGGCTACAAAGTAAAAACAACGATTGTGCTTCTTTGCTCTCTAAAAAATCAAAGCTTAGCCTTATACTGCTGTAGACTCTTTTATCCATGTTCTTAATATTTGTTGGAGCAGACCTTTGCAGCTGTGTTAAAGCATCTTTCCAGATGAACAAGCTTTTGTTTCCCAATGCATATGCAACAGTAGAAATAGCAATTGGTAAGCCTGCACATTCTCGGACAATCTGAGTCGCTAATGTTCGGAACTCATGATTTCTCATAGAGTCGCCCACAATTTTCGTAAATAAACCTGCTGCTTCATCATTAGACAAAACCCCAACCTGAATATTCTCCTTAGCATTCATATCATCACTTAACACATCTTGAAATCTAGATGTCAACAATATCTTGCATTGCTTTTGATCATCACGGAAAGATATCCCCGCATCTTGCAAGTCAAATTTCTCCCAGATGTCATCTAGGATAACAAGAAGAGCCTTCTCTTTCCTTAATCGATCTTGAAGCTTCTTTGCTCTCTTGGAAATACTTTTTTCTTTGAATTGTAGCCCTAAATGTTCTCCAATTTCTTCTTGAATTTTCTCAAGATTTGGCTTTTGGGTTATGGTAACCATAACTACCATTTTGAATAACCCCTCCTCCAAGGTTTTCCTACCAACTTCTTTAGCAAGCATAGTTTTTCCAACGCCAGCCATTCCATATACCCCTGTTATGTCAACATCACAGTTTTTTAGAGCCTCCATAATTCCATCTAAAGTTGCCTTCCTTGTTTCAAATGCCTCATAATGTTTGTTCTCAATAATATTTTCTACCCCAAGAGGACGAAAAGAAACCCTCTCAAATTTGCCTTCATCTTTCATTATAAAAATTTCACGTGCCATGATTTTTGCTTTCCTACTTAACTGATATCGCAAGAGCAAATCTGGAATCATCCTATTACGACATCTCACATTAGCTTGGTCTTCATTTGGAATGAATTCCTCGGCGCCTTCAATGACCTCACAAGCTCTGTGTAGCCATTTCTCAACATCAGCTTCAATTTGCTCAAGCTTTCCTATAGCCTCATCAACAGAATGCTGCACTCTTTCTTTTTGGTCCTTTAACCGCTCAATTTCATTCTGGAGATGACCAATGTTCCTTTTGTAATGGAAAACATAACCCAGATGACGCCCTGCTGGTGCAACAACATACTCTCCAATCTTTCCAAGAACGGAAGTACCAATCCCAGTAACGCACTCCATTTCTGTTTCCTCCCCAAATTTCCTTTTCCTTTCTTATGTTGCGCTTCCTCTGAAATTAAGAACAAAATAAAACCTAGAAAGCAACAAGTACAGCTACAACATACAAAAAAATGATAAATTCTCAATCTCAACCCAAATAGCGATTGAAAATGATATGACATTGGATAAATTATTTAGAGTGGAACAAATGAAAACAAGGAAGCTTAAAAGCTTGTACCAGATATTAAAGAAGATAAACAAAGCGAGCAAGCTTTGGATGCAAAACACCTAACAGAACCTAACAGCATATAGCTAACCTAACAGAACCAATAACCTTGTGTATTGAATTACAAATCGAGAAGAATCGCGGAAATCGTATAAAAACGCCGAAATAATTTTCAAAACGGAAGTTATCCTATAGATGCTGTATTCATGCCTGTTCAAAATGCAAATCATAGTATTCATTCTTATGTGAATGGAAATGAAAACCAAGAAATACTTTTTCTCGAAATATGGACAAATGGAAGTTTAACAGCTTAAGAGCGAGTGTGAGAATAGTTGACTCTATTCTAAGTAAATAGGCTATACAGTTATCATTTATTGGTATCTTTGATTCATAGGAAGTTTTAAGATAGATTCCTTGTTTAGTTCTCTGTGGGTCAACTATTGTATTCTATTTAGTCATCAAATGTTTTTCTCTAAGAAATGAATCAGTTTTACAGGTGTCCTCACAAAGTCACAGTTATCTAAGATTATTGTGCTGTTTAGACAAAGCTTCAACATTAAATTTATCTATCCACTACAAAACTCGCATCGCATTGCTTTGGTTTGTTTTCTGTCAATTTTGTGTTTAAGAGTTTGTATTGCTCTTTAGTCGAAGTTTATTCACACCATTTATTGTTATAAGCCATAGTCATGAGTCCATCTCTCAGTTAGAATCAGTTATGAAGCTGTTAGAGAGTTAATTATTAGTACAAGTCTTGTAGCTAGTTGGTTATGAGTTAGTTGTAACAGACTTTGTAATAAGGAAGCTAATAATATATATATATATATATATATATATAATTTAGACTCTCAGAACAAATGCTAATAATATATGTACCTTATATTAAAATATGTGATTCTGAAGAGACATTTTTTCAAACACCTTTGTCTCATAATTCACATTAAAATTAGGAAAAAGAAAGTACGGAAAGACAACAAATGTAAATTTAGATATGTACCTTATTCCTTATATATGCAATATGAAAGAGAGCTCGAGTCAAATCACGTTTGCCAAAACAAAACAAAAACAAAACAAAAAAACTCAAATGATTGGAGGAGGATTAACTCAAACGAAGAGGGAGAAAGCAAACGTTTTTCTGTAACTTCATATCAGATAAGAACATCAAAGAGAAAATTAATCTTTAGTGAGAGTATTAAAAAAAACCAAGAACGCAAAGCAGTAGAGAATGGTTTATTGGATGAGAAACAATGAAAAGTCTCCTACTAAAGTCTTCTTCTTTTTTTTTTTTTTTTTTTTTTTTTTTTTCCTTTTAGATAAAGACATAAAGTAGAGCTACGCTTTCAACGAAGAAAGCTCCCCCTTAAAATTTTTTTTTTTTTTTTTTTTCTTTTTTTTTTTTTTTCCTTTTAGATAAAGACATAAAGTAGAGCTACGCTTTCAACGAAGAAAGGACGGCAAAATAGCCAGGGTCCACACTTACATAGATGAACACAATTGCGGGTGTTAAACCGCCCTCAAATAAATTTTAAATAATGAGACATTTAGTTTATAGATTAAAATTATTTTTAATTTATGTGTATTTTTTAGAAGAAAAAATATTATAGTAAATTATGAATCATGATTCGAATAAAAAAATGAATCCTCCAACCAAACATGCTCTTAATATTAATCTCACTAGTGCCCAGTATTTTAAGGTTATTTTCATTTTATTTTTTAAATTTTAAAAATTTTCATTTTATTTTTTAAAATTTAAAATTTATTCCGTTTAAACTCTTTTGTAAAAAAAATTTATTATAATCGAACTGAAAAAGAAAAGGTTAAATATAATCACATAACTTTAATTTATGTGTTCTTAATATAAATTCAAACAAAAAGATTAGGTGACTACATTACTCTCTTATTACTTTCTTATCTAATCTCCAACTAGAGAATCATCTGAGCAAAAAAAATGCTTTGATAAGCTATTTTTAGTAAGTGGTCGATGTCTTGTACAATTAGAAAAGTAACCATTTATATTTTCAGTGACAAATTATAGTAAATTAATGATACATTAATTTATTACTAATTAATTGTACTTTATCACTATTAATTTGATGATTTATCACTTAGTTGATCAATATCAGTTGTGATAAATCAATTTCTATCGAGATTTTACCGGTTTTATCAGTTATATATATGATTCATTTACCAATGATAACTGATAAATCACTTTAAGAATTAAAAAAAAAATCCTCATCTATATAATAGAAAGCACAATGTGCTTTCCAGTTCACGCGTTTTTTCCACCAAAACGTACCCCCTTCCCTCTTTTTATTTTTTTTTCAAATCTTTTTGTTATTTTCTTTTTTGTTTTTACCCTAAAAGTTATTTATTTTTTATTTTGGCTCTTTTCTAAACCTTGTTTTTTTTAATCTTTTGCCCTGAAATTTTATTTTCTTTTCCGTTTTAGTTTCTTTTGCTCCTAATTTTTTTTTTTCATTTTAAACCTTTATTGACCATTTTTTTCCTTATTTCTGCCTTGAAACTTAATTTTTTTTCCCTTTTTGTTCATTTTACTCTAAAATTTATTTATTTCTTTAATTTAAATCTTTTTTTACCCTTCTTTTTTATTTTTACTTCAAAACTTTATTTTTCTCCTTTTTTATTTTTTGCGCCCTAAAACTTACTTATTTCTTTATTTTGATCTTTTCCTGACCTTTTTTTATTTTTGTCTCGAAACTTTATTTTTTTTCCCGTTTTGGTTCATTTTACCCCAAAATTTATTTATTTTTTCATCTTGGACCCTAAAATTTACTTATTTCTTCATTTTGATCTTTTCCTGACCTTTTTTTATTTTTGTCTTGAAACTTTATTTTTTTTCCCGTTTTGGTTCATTTTACCCCAAATTTTATTTATTTTTTCATCTTGGACCCTAAAACTTACTTATTTATTTATCATGGTCTTTTTTGGCTTATTTTTTATTTTTTCCTTGAGACTTTAATTTTTTTTTCCGTTTTAGTTCATTTTGCCCTAAAACTTATTTATTTTTTCATTTTGGACATTTTTTTGACCATTTTTTCTTATTTTTACTCTGAAGCTTTATTTTTCTCCTTTTTGTTCTTTTTGCCCTAAACTTATTTATTTCTTCATTTGATCCTTTTTTGTCCATTTTTTTATTTTTGCCTTGAAACTTTATTTTTTTTTTTTCGTTTTCGTTTCTTTTGCCCTAAAACTTATTTATTTTTTATTTTAGTCTTTTTAACCCTTTTTTTGACTTCTTGCCCTAAAACTTTATTTTTTTCACTTCAATTCCTTTTTGGGATTTTGTAGTCATATTTGTTGGGAATGGTGTTCTAGAAGCATAAGATGTAATATGATATTTATTATTTATTTAATAAAAGAGTTTATTCATCATTTTATATGCATATATTTATGAATATTTTATGAATATCAATAAAAATTCCATGGTTATTTATGTAACCTTAAACATTGTATATAAGTGTTATATACGAGAGGATAATGTTTAAGGATAATAAATAAAAAACACTGTTCATAATGAATTTAATTAAAGTTCGGAATCTTTAATTAAAACATTATTAATACATGTCATTCCCATTTAGAATGGAACGGTGTTATCCGCACTGTTAATATGGTGAGATATTGAATGAGTGTATTTCACATAATGAGATTATGTGAAACAAGAACACAGACACAATATGAATTTCTAATAATTCCATTAAGTATAGAAATTCTAATTGAGTCTACCGATGGTCATATATAGGATGGTCTTAATCCTAAGTTCTTAACAGACTCCTATTTATGGATTTGTGTCTTTTGATTTACTCGGTACAGATTCTGAGATCCTGAATTCTATTCCTTGTATTTTGGAGACATGATGAAGTAGGTAGTTGAGAATGTTATTACACGAGATGGAATCCATTCCTTCTTAAGAAAGAAGAAGATAAATAATTCTCTTGAGGGTTGATTCGGTACTTGGACCAGTAGGAGCTCCGATTCATGAATGTGTTTTATGAATCACTGTCCATTAGAGAATCAATGGTACTCAAGGATAAAGAAGTAATTAGAGAGGTTAACGGATTTTACCTTGCTCTAATTATGAATTAGTTATGGAGGCTCGATCTATATGCAATGACTATATCAAATGGACACTTCACAGTTTAGAAGTAATTTATATCTATAATTTCGAGAGTGCAATTCCAAGTTTACAGTGGAATAACTATTAGAATTAATAGAATTAATTAATTAATTAAAGTGTTTAATTAATTATTAATTTTATTAGAGCTCGGGATTATAGGTCCATTAGTCCCCGCGTCGTCCTAGTAATTCTACCAGACACAAAGGATAAAATGGGAATTTTAGAATTACGGAATTCTAAAATTAAACACTCGAAAATAATTGATTGAGAATTAATTATTATTTAAATAATATGATTATTTAAATTTGAATTTGAACACATCTAGATTTATCCATTTAAACTTATTTGATAAGTTGTTCAATTTAAAATTCAAATTAATTTAAGTATGACTTAAATTGAAATTTGAATTTGAGTCAAGATTGGACTACAGGATAAAGGATGATTTTCTCTTCCTTCCCTATCTGCAAAATTGGCGCCACACAGGGATGAAAATCCTCTAGAGTGGCCGGCCACAATGGATAAGGGATAGAGGAGATTTCGTTTCGAAATTCAAATTGGAGATAGAAATTTGATTCATTCTAGAAGTTTGACTTCTACTCTATAAATAAGAGAATAGTAGAAAATTGTGGGCACAATTTTTGATACAATTTTTGAGACAATTTTTGAAACAATTTTTCAGCCGTAATTGTCAAGGCTAGCCGAAATTCTCTTTGTAGAGAGGAAGGAAAAAAATTTTCTCCAAAAATTCCACATAGTGCATGCGTTGGTGTTTGTGGAAATTCGAGTGTTTATTGTAACCCGTTTTGTCTCATGTGTGCCCACACACACGTCTTCGTGGATTCTAAGAATTAACATGGAAGACTTTGATTTTCTAAACACAAAGCTTTGGAGCAATGATTGTTCGAGGTCAAAGAACTCAAGTTATCAACCGAGTCGGCCTCCAGGTATTTTTTCTAATTGAGTTCTTAATAAATGAATTAATGAAATTAATTTATTCGTGCATAAATTAACATAATCTATAGAGTATCTCAAAGGTTTTATGAAAATTTTTATTATACACGATCCGCCTCCCCGCACCACGCTTCCGCATCCGAATTCGATTCGGAGACCAACAATATTTTATATACTTTTAATAATAACACAGGGTAATCTTAACAAATACACTTGAAAGTGTATGGATCAGGATTTTTACCCTTTATTCTTTATTTATAACCTTTTTAGATAAATAATTACACTAACAAAAGGGTATTTATCAAGATTAAGGAGTAAAAGTCCAGACACATATAGTGTTGGAACTTTAGACGGGCCGCCCACGACCGCCCGAAAATACCGAGGTTTTGCCCGAGCTCGACCCGCCCGAAAAATTAGGGCCACCCGCCCGAGCCCGAGCCCAAAAATGCCCTTGAACGGGCCACAGGCTTATATTTGGTTGCCCGAACCCGGCCGGGCCGCCCGAATAGCCCGAATTTTTTTTAAATATTTTTTAATTTTTATAATTATTAAGTTAGTTTGTGTTAAAATTATGTAAAAGTCAAAATCAACATTCAATAGACATTATTAACACAATTGAATAAATTAATCATGTATATTATTGATGTATATTAAATTCGTAATACATGATTGACTCGTTCAAAACCTTACCAAGAAAAAGCCAATTGGGATAAAAACTTGACAAGAAAAAAAGAGTGCAATCATTTTGTGACGAATTATAAATTTTACAAACTTACAAAGTTATACAAATACAAATAATGTCAAAAGTAAATACATATTTATAAATTACAAATTTACAATTTAATTTGAAGCTAAAGGATCATCTTCAAAATTAAATGTTAATCGATTAAATTCATCAATCCATTCTTGGCTTGCCAGCGAAATTGTATCATGTCGACCCGCCCGAAAAATTAGGGCCACCCGCCCGAGCCCGAGCCCAAAAATGCCCTTGAACGGGCCGCAGGCTTATATTTGGTTACCCGAACCCGGCCGGGCCGCCCGAATAACCCGAATTTTTTTTAAATATTTTTTAATTTTTATAATTATTAAGTTAGTTTGTGTTAAAATTATGTAAAAGTCAAAATCAACATTCAATAGACATTATTAACACAATTGAATAAATTAATCATGTATATTATTGATGTATATTAAATTCGTAATTCATGATTGACTCGTTCAAAACCTTACCAAGAAAAATCCAATTGGGATAAAAACTTGACAAGAAAAAAAGAGTGCAATCATTTTGTGACGAATTATAAATTTTACAAACTTACAAAGTTATACAAATACAAATAATGTCAAAAGTAAATACATATTTATAAATTACAAATTTACAATTTAATTTGAAGCTAAAGGATCATCTTCAAAATTAAATGTTAATCGATTAAATTCATCAATCCATTCTTGGCTTGCCAGCGAAATTGTATCATGTCGACCCGCCCGAAAAATT
>NW_010359604.1:121351-134381 GCF_000414095.1 Morus notabilis
AAAACCTTACCAAGAAAAATCCAATTGAGATAAAAACTTGACAAGAAAAAAAGAGTGCAATCATTTTGTGACGAATTATAAATTTTACAAACTTACAAAGTTATACAAATACAAATAATGTCAAAAGTAAATACATATTTATAAATTACAAATTTACAATTTAATTTGAAGCTAAAGGATCATCTTCAAAATTAAATGTTAATCGATTAAATTCATCAATCCATTCTTGGCTTGCCAGCGAAATTGTATCATGTAGACGTTGATCAGCCCGATCCCAATCCTTAATGCAAACCAAGGCTTCAACCTTTGCAATGCATTCCGGCGTTCCTCAAGTATTCTTCCTGTCGTACTGAAGGCTTGTTCGGATGAAACAGTGGAGACTGGGATCGAAAATATATCCATTGCCAATCGAGTTAGGATTAGGCAAGTTAATGCTCATGCCCTCCGCCATTGAACTAAGTCAAACGATTCTGCCATACCGTGGACTACTACGCCTTCACTGAGGTACGCCATAAGCTCGTTGAAGCTACCGCTGCCACTTGTTGATGAAGATTCACTCCCAGCTTCTGTTTGAGTTGTCTTATTCTTCTTCTTCAACCCGAAAACATTCAAGAATGAATGCGAGTTTTCATCTTGTTGTTGCGGTTCCTGTACTCTATGAGGTACTCTAAACCTAATCTCATATTTACTATAGATTGAATATATATTTTCCTTTATTATTGGATATTTTTTCCTAATATTCTCTTATCTAAATCAAATCCTTTAAAGTAATGTCCGATTACAACTAAATAATCTTTATTAGCAACGGCAGACCAAATATATGTCGTTAACACAACGCACCCGCTAGTCAAGTGTAAAAGGTTTATGAATGCTTATTTTTCTCTTTTAAATAATTTTAATAAATCTTTTCTAAGAGTAGTTTTTGAAGTAAACTGTGCATTAGGATTATATACAACCTTAATATATTGTTGCCAATTAGGATGCTCTACAAAACTAGGTGGTTGATCTAAAGCAGCTATCATTCGTGCAACTTCCATACGATCTACTTGTGGATCATATTTCCAAGTGGTTAGACCACCGGTTGCGCAATCAAAAGATAATTGTGTTTGGCGGAGTTCGGGTCCGCCGAATTGGCTAAGCTTTTGAAGACACTTTTTGGAGTGTCTTCTCAAGTGTATGGTGCCGTGAATAGTGTCACCTTGTAATTTAGATAAACAATATTTACACTGAGCTATATGTTTAGTGTTACCTTCATTGTCGATCTCCTAAATTATGTTGAAGTGATCCCAAACTGTCGAGGTGCGCTTGCATTTCCTCCTAGAGGTTGTAACACTTGCAGACGCAGTCGCACTGGCACTCGCCGTTTCTCCACGCCCACCACCATTGCGACCATAACCTCCAGTATGTCCACCAGGGCTCGGATTAGTAGATTCTTGCATAACAAATTCATTAGCGGGAAATTACCCTTCTTCCACGTTGTGTTGGGCATCAACGGGAATACCACTATAACCAAAAAGATTCATTTTAGAAAAAATAATAGCGATTTGAGATAGAGAGAGCTTTAGGATAATGTGATAGTTTTTAGAAAAATTGTAATAGAGATGTGAGAGATTGAGAGAAATTGAGAGAGATTGAGAGAAATTGAGAGGGATTGAGAGAGTTTGAATGAGAAAAATGTGTAGGAGATGGGGGGTATTTATAGGGAAATTTTTGGGTTAAAAAATTGATTTTTTTTTCAAAAAATTCAGGCTGCAACAGCTAGTTTAGGGTTCGGCGGGTTCGGGCAAAAGCTAGCCGTTGGACGGGTTTTCGGGCATCTCGGGTATTTGGGTAAAATTTGAGTTTTTAGGCAAAATTCAGGCCGGGCAGCCAACGTTCGTATTTCTGACCGTTTTTCATGATTTTCGGACATTCGGACGGGTCGGGCATTCGGGTAAATCGGGCTTGGCCAGAAAAATTCAAAAAAACTCCGGCGGACGGCGGTTAACGGCTCCTATACGGCGGCAGGCTCCGGTGAGGTGCCCAAATTCGGGCTGCCTGAGCCCGAGCCTGAAAATTCACTTTGGTTGGGCCGGCAGATGGGCCTGCCCGCCGAGCTCAAAAAATTCAAACAACGGGCCTGCCCGCCGGCCTAAAATTCCAACACATGCACTCTTAAAGGTAAATTCTCTATTTTTTCTAAAAAAAATTTAACTATATGGTTTACTTCCCACATGCAAAGCACGTGAACTTCTAACCATTTCTCCTAAAAAGAAGTTCTTTCCATAATTCCATTTGTCCACCAAATTATGTTTACAATTTGCTGTTTTCCTTCCAAACCACACGTATAATCTCTTGCTACAAAATTATTCTATCTCTTTGACATTTTGAAGGTTCTCTGCTGCACACCAATAAAGTATTAATCATCATCTCCTTTGGAAGTTAAGGAACTTGATACCGTACGCAAAAACGAAGAAGAAGAGGAGGACCCAAGCAACATGAGCAAGCACCACCGGGAAAAGGAAATCATGGTCGTAGCCCAAGTTGTCTTTGAGGAATTTATTCACCGCCATTGTTTCACCTCCGGAAAGCTCAAGTTCACTCTTGACGTCTCCTATTTGGGACGCGAAAAGGCCGTAGATTGTCCAGGAAACAGGCGAACCCCAATAGTACCACCTCCACCACACGGGGATTAGCTGTGAAAATTGCATATTCAGAGTTACGATTGGGAGAGCAAAGAAGCGCTCGTGCTTTTCGGCCAAAGAAAATTCGACGAGTTGAATGAGAGAATGACAATGGTAAGAAGAAGAAAAAACAAGTTGGTTCCAGATCACTTACAGGCCTGGGAATCATGAAACCGGAGAACAAGTTCCAGAAGCTGAGGAAGAATGACATTACGATTGCAGCGATTTGGTGGCCAGGAGTCAAGGCGACAACCATCATTCCATACATTGAGAAGTAGGTGAAACACATGAAGATGAAGTAGTAGAAGTAGAAGAACTTTTCGCCCGTCCATTCATACCCAATCATCGAGTACAGAATCATTGAGTACACAAAGGTTTGGATTAGAACATAGATCGTCTCGATAGCCACCTGAACCATTGAAAATATGAATCAATAATTGGATAAAGAAGATCAGAATTTAGGTTCTATGGGAAGGTTATAAGTAGTAATATCTTACTTGAGCAAATGCATAAGGCAACTCCGAGTACATCCCAGCCGCTCGTTCACGATAGAAGACGGTTCTCTCAATCGAAACCACAGGTTGTACCGCAGACGCATTGCTAGCTCCAAGGAAAAGAACAGCAGCATAGGTAGCACCCAAAAGATTGAGCAAGTCTTTTTGGCTTCCTCTGTCAAGAATAGATAATGCAATAAAACCTTGAGCAAGTTTGAACTATTTGTAACGAGACTTCGGAAAAAGGAAAAAAGATCAAGTGTTGTTCATGGTAGTTAAACTTACAACTGGCCTCCTTTGTCCCAGAAAATGACTCCAAATAAGACACCGATCATGACTGTCGTGAAGAATCTTATGGCATTGAATTTTGAGTTCCTCCAGTATGACCAGTGTTGTTTCCAGAAACAAGCCTTGCATTGAGTAAAGAAGCTGGTGGAGTATTGGGTGGGGAAATAAAGATCCTTGCTTCCGAGTTGCGGGGTGCTCAGCTCCTTGATGAGATTCTGATTTCTCCTGCATATTTTATGATAATGGAGGATAAACTCAATACATGCGACAAAGAAGGTGGTAAGATTTGAATTGAAAATGAGAGAATTTTTGGTAATTCTTACTTGTAGAGATCAGAGTTGGCATAAATTTCTGCGAAGTCAACGTTAAGCTGAGATTCAACCGCTGTGGAGCTAACCTCCAACATCCAGGTAGCAGGGTTGTAACCCTCTTTGATCTTTGGAACACCGGGAATAGCCTGCAAGAGTTTCGATGTCAGAAAAACATGACTTTTAGTCTAAAATGTATAGAAGAACAAGCCTTTCCATATCAGATAACAAACCTCAAAGTATTCAACAAGCTTATCGGAATGGCGACCAAGTTCTCCTGCATAAATCACTTGTCCTCCTCTTTTCATCAATAAGAGCTGCAATATATCAGCAATGTCGAAATTAGCACATAGCATAACGGAATATATCAAAGTTGAAGGGATCGGAAACTGATATATACCTCATCAAAAGCTTCAAAAATGTCGATGCTCGGTTGGTGAATTGTGCAGACAACAGTTCGTCCAGTATCCACTGTGTTCCTCACTGTTCGCATAACAATTGCGGCTGCTCTAGCATCAAGACCCGATGTGGGTTCGTCCATAAAGATTATGGAAGGATTAGCAACTAATTCAACAGCAATTGTGAGCCTCTTTCTCTGCTCAGTTGAGAGTCCATCTACTCCTGGAAGTCCAACTAGAGCATTTCTCAATGGTTTAAGCTCAACCAACTCCATGACTTCTTCGACAAACATCTGTAAGAAACGAAAAAGATAGTCACAACATATCAATCTCATTTTTTTTGTTGGTTTCTTGCAATCAATTTCACTTCAAAATTTCAGCTAAGAGGTTAAATTTGTTGTAAGATATAATCAGCTGATCATCACAAAGTTTAAAATTTACTGCTGGCGCTCTAATGACAGTTATGAGAAATAACACACCTTTCGTGTTTCTGTCTTGATGTCTGCGTCAAGACGCAGCCAAGCAGAGTAAAGGAGAGACTCATAGACAGTAACATATGGTGAATGGACGTCATTTTGTTCACAATAACCGGTGACTCGAGCAAATGTGGCTTGGTTCTTTGGGTAACCAGAAATGCTTATGCTTCCTTCAATGTATCCACCGGTCTTTCGTCCTGCTAAGACATCCATCAAGGTGGTCTTACCAGCACCACTGACACCGACTAATGCGGTCAAAACACCTGGCCTGAAAGCACCGCTAACATCTCGTAGCAATTGCAGGCGGTCCTCTTCAATCCCTTGGGCCTTCATTTCCTGGTAAAGACAAAAGCTTTTGTTAATAAAATGTATTTATTTGGTTTCTTAGGATCTCACAGGAGCTCAACATTTTTTCTACCAAAATAAATCACTGCAGTTTGATTTACATTAAAATTTTTTGCAAGTTTTATTGACGAACACATTCTTGAGAGAAAAAAAAATCCTCAGAAAAGCAGCTTACCGCAGGCATATCTACATAGTAATTCACATGGTTGAAAGCCAGGGATAGTGGTTGGAAGGGCAAACCCATTCCTCGTTTAACTTGATTATTTGCTGCATTTTCCATTGATCTGCTATTTCCATGAGCATTTCTCACTTGCATATCAATACCTGTAATTTTTTGTTGAAAAATCAAATAAGAAAGATAGTTTAGATAGACAAAAAGTTTACAAGTTATAATAAATAGAACTGAGAAGTTATATTACTGACCTTCAAAACTGCATTGTTGCGTTTTCTTGTACTCAGATTCGTCGTCCACAATCAAAGTTTTAGTGTCGCCAAAAGCTGAAATTGTCAAAACCAAGAACAAAAATCAATAGTTGGATTTATTGCCATTACTCATAGCATAAGAAAATTAACCACGAAAAGAAAAAAATTCCACTTACGACTCAAGTAGGTAAGTGCTGCAATGAAAAGTCCATTGAAAAGAAGAGAGAACCCCAAGAGCGCTCCAATACAAATCCAATACCAATATTCTTCCTTAAACAAGCCTCTTTCATCTAGAAGGATCTTCCCAACAGTCGTGTTTCCAACACGCTGTGGCGAGAATAAAATGAGGACAGTTTTTGACAATATATGGAATATAACATCAATGTATTGGGAGAAAATCAAAAGACATTTTCAAATTTCACACCAAATCTTAAGTAGGTTTCTTATGCTTTGTGAACTTACTTTGCTCCATCTTTCATCAAGAAATTCATTAATGGCGATCGCATTTTGTCCATACATCATAGGAGAAACATAGTAGCCCCATATCATCCATGGCTTAATGTCATCTGTATACCGACATAAAAACAATTATCTAATAACACGTTTGAGCATTGAAAACATATGAAGGAACTCAGCATTTGTCAATGTATTTATTTAGTCACGATTCAAGCAACCAATGTATAAAAAAAATGATGTACGCAACAACTTTATTTGACAAGAAATTAATAATTTGACAATGAAGTGAGAACACTCTAACCTTTGGCAACAATGTAACCACCGAGGACAAACACCAATAGAAGGGTGAAAGATCCAATTGTGTTGGCAACAACCTCTGTTCTTCCGAGGGCTGCAACAAAACGGAACAACGAAAGTGCCATCTGATGAACACCGAAGAAAGCCAGGAATTGTTTGAAGAACCTGCACAAATTTAACGCATGCCAAACTACTAAAATCTCCAATTCTATTTAATAATTAAGTGGCATCACAAAGTGAATGACACAAGTATTAGCCCTTACCTGCTTGCAGCAGGCGCAAATCCAATGGTGTAATACGTGAGAATGATCCAAATGCCGGACTCGAGTAGTGAGATGGGAATCCTCAATGCCCAAATTGGCAAGCCAAAAGCCCAAGCAGGGTAAAACAAAGAATCCCTTTGTTTGTAGAACACAGGAAGCCTGAAGACCGTCATAGCAAGCTCTGCCATCCCATTGAACATGACGTTGATGAGACTGAAAAACAGTGCTCCCCAGAACTTTGATCCATCTCTTACTTCGCCGGATTTCATTTCTGTTCTAAAGAACACAGTCAAGGCTATTGTAGCCATGATTGTTATCTGAGTTGTCTTGAATATGTAAATGAAAGAGTTACGCTTCATCAGCAGCCATTCTCTCGCGAACCCGGCCTTAAGGAGTTCCATATTGGAGATACCATACTTTTCTGTTACAAGTGCAGCAGGATGGGTTGACCTTTTATCATAAGGGATTCTCACATCTTCAGAGAGCCGCTGGCCAACGTGGAAAGAGCCGAAGGCTAATACAAATTCGGTCACAGAAACGTATGTGTAAGGTTGATACTTTCTGTACCAGTATTGCTCTTGATCCTTTTTGGATGTAACTTCTTGCAGAAAGTCAGCTACACCTTTCCTATCAGGGCATCTAAAGCCCATATGCTCAAAAAATTCAAGAACATTCTCGCTGGGACCTTGGTAGACGATCTGGCCCTCAGAAAGAAGGATAATGTCATCGAAAAGATCGTAAGTCTCAGGTGCAGGCTGCAGAAGCGAGATGACCATTGTCACATCCATAATGTGAACCATCTGCCTCATGAACTTGACAATTTGAAAGGTTGTTGAACTGTCCAATCCTGTTGATATTTCATCCATGAAAAACGCTTTCGCAGGTCCAACCAACATTTCTCCGGTAGTTACACGCTTTTTTTGCCCGCCAGAGATACCTCTTCTCATTTCATCCCCAACCATAATATCTGCACAGATATCTAATCCAAGTATCTGAAATTTCCACACACAAAAAAAAAAAAAAAATCAAACATGTTAGGATTGTAAAATATAGAGAGGTGATAATCGTAAAACAATCTTCAAAATGGAGGGGGACAAACCTTGAGAACATAATATGTGATCAAACTAGTTTCCTGCCCTTCCATAGCTGTGGCTTTCATAAAGGCATCAATCTCAGGATCCGGTTTGATTCCCGCGGCTTGCTCCCTTCTAGACAACTCTACTAGCAGGTCGTACCTGGTTCCAACTCCGAGGCAACGACCAGAGAAATCCAACGTCTCACGGACTGTCATTTCACCAGAGTGAAGATCATGCTGGCTGATATAAGCAGAGGTTCTCTGAGGTATAAACTCGTCAAATTCATGGCCACAATAGGTCACTTGTCCACTCACCTGTTTATTTATCAGTACACATGCAAAATTAATCTTGTAGGCCTACGAATATACAATAGACTTCAATTGATACATTATCAGGAGATAAAAAAGGAGAGAACAAACCCTTAGATCATCATCGAGTTTCGCAGCAAGTGCTCGTAATAACGTTGTTTTCCCCGAACCAGGGGGCCCTAAAAGCAATGTCAACCTAAAAATGATTTGAAGGATTAGCTTGTAAAGGGAATATAAAAGAACAAAATACACACCCTTATGTGAATCTATTGATTCATCAAAAGTAAGATTAATCCTGACTACACAACTTATGAGCATACCTTGAGGGTTTTACTATACCACTCACATCTTGGAGTATCTTTACAACTCTTTTCTTGGATGGTGTGAGTCCAATCATTCCGATTATCCCCTATTCAAACGTGTTACATATTGGAGATCAGTGATTTTCCTAACAAGAAGGAAAAATAAGTTGGTGTGACGTGAAAAATTGTAAAATACCTCTATCATGTTCAGAGAGGAATTCAATAGAGTAGGAAGTGCTCTGGTTCCCACATATGCGTCTCCTTCAATTGACAAATTCCGAAATCGAACTTCAACCTTCGGAATCTCAATGCCTACTCTGTTGCCATGAATCAATAAAAAAAACAAATACAATCATTAATGACTATTACAAGTTTGAATTGATGGTTTTTGCACTGTGGAGAAACAAATATGTTACAGATCCAAATTTTTTGAATTTCCTATGTCAGCAACTAAAATACACTCTAGTTTTCTCATAGCCCAAAACAATCAAACATGTTTCAAATATCTGGGATTGAGGTTGTTATATGTTTCTCTTTCTCAAGTCCTCAAAATTATCTAGATTTCAACTACTGAAATTTCTCTCTTTTCCGACCCTCTCCAGAGCAACGAAAAACAGAACAAAAGACGGGCAAAACCCATGTTCCTCATCTTTTCATCCATTTTCTCACAAACCAACTGCCACCTAAAGAATTCAAAGGAAAAAAAAAAAAAAAAAAAAAAAAAAAGGGGTAGAGGAGTTAACCTATCATTTCTGGCTCTGAGTTTGTGCAAAAACTTCTCATTATCATCCTCAACAACCTTAAGTATGCTCTCCATTAACTGCTTCTTGTCGTGAGTCCCAAGCTTTGTCACGTCAACTTCTTCATGCATCACCCTCCCATTGCTCATCACCTGAGTCAACATGCTTCTCCTCATCCGGTCATACGTCGGCAGGCGCTCTATCGCAGCCCACCGCAGCTCCTCCTCGTCGTCCGCCGCCCCCGCCTGCCTCCCGCTGCGCTGGAACACGTCCGGTGCGTTCCACATTTCCCTCATGCTCGACGACCGCCGGCTCCCCCGGCTGCTCGTCTGCCGCGCCAGGTCATCGCCCACCAACGCTGCCGCGGCCGACGACATTCTCTCCTCTGAATCGGTCAACCAATCAAACCCCACTTCAAAACTCGATGTTTTCAAATAAAGAGTATGTAACAAATCACTAATGATGTTTTTGTCTTTGCAGAGAGAGAGAGAGAGAGAGAGAGAGAGAGAGAGAGAGAGAGAGAGAGAGAGAGAGAGAGAGAGAGAGAGAGAGAGCGAACATGCCTGTCCTCACCCGGTCATACGTCGGCAGGCGCTCTATCGCAGCCCACCGCAGCTCCTCCTCCTCGTCCGCCGCCCCCGCCTGCCTCCCGCTCCTCTGGAACACGTCCGGTGCGTTCCACATTTCCCTCACGCTCGACGACCGCCAGCTCCCCCGGCTGCTCGTCTGCCGCGCCAGGTCATCGCCCGCCAACGCTGCCGCCGCCGACGACATTCTCTCCTCTTGATCGGTCAACCAATCAAACCCCACTTCAAAACTCGATGTTTCGAGTAAAGAGTCTGTAACAAATCACCAATGATGTTTTTGTCTTTGCAGTAAGAGAAGAGAGAGAGAGAGTATTTTCTGACTATGGAGATATGAATGAATTATGAAAGCAGAAAATATCTCTGTCCAGAGAATGTCTTACGAGGAATTCTTTTCTTCATTATATAGAATTCTGCGTACAAGGAAAAATGTCTGTCCAGACTTTGCATGTTTTTCAAATGTTCTTTGTACTGTTTTTGTTCGTTTTTTTGGTTTTTTTGGGAAAGAGCTTTAGTTGACCATAGAGTCCACCCCAAGTCCCAGCACGTTACCCAATTGTGCTTTATGTTGTTGTCTTGCAGTCTGGTGTTCTTAGCCGTTGGATGAAATATGAACGTGTTTTGTAGCGCGATCGACGGCTTGTAAGGGCAGTGGTTTTCTGGATTAATTTATCACTGATTTACTGTGGAAATACTGACTAGCCGTGTATGTGAGAACGGAGGAAATGGTCCAAATTCCAAGTGCTGTCACAGCAAAACAGAAATAAATAAGAGAAAAAAATTCCAAGTGCCGTCTTTTGCGGACCAAATGCCAAAAAAAAGGAGCAAACTTGTATCAAATGCCTAACCTTTTTATCTTGTCTTGTGTAATCAAATTAATTAAAGAAACAAAAATAACAATTACCACTTGGAGAGGCTGAGGAATGAGATTATCACTTCTTTTCTATAATTATTTGGACATAAATTCCCTAATTTGTTTGTTCTCGTTGTCTTTATTTTATTTTATTTTTTTTCAATGCTGGCCTAATAGGACAACCAATTTACTAACTAGTATTACTGCAATGCATTATGCTTGGAAAGCAATCTTAGGCCTCGTTCACTTCACGAATTTGAGTTTTTAATTTGAGCTGAGATGTGATATTTTTTTAGAGCTTTTCACTGTAGCAAAAAAAAAGTTAGATGTGACATTTTCTGAGAGCTTTTTACTGTAGAAACCTAAAACTGAAAACTCGAATCGGTAAAATGAACGAGGCCTTAGTCTCATTTAGTTCGCTGACTCGAGTTTTTAATTTGAGTTGATATGTGATTTTATGTAAGTACTTTTTACTATAGTAAAAAAATTAAATGTGACTGTTTTTTAGAGCTTTTTACTGTAATAAAACTTAAATTTTAAATTCGAATCGGTGAAATGAACGGAGCCTTAATATATACTTTTAGAAAAATATTTGAAGACACTACCGCTGTGTTAAGCACAATCACTAATAAAAAAAAAAAGTGAGCCTCACCTACGGACTCACATTCTATTAAAAAAGCGAGCCCCACTTACAGACTCATATTCTATTAGTAGATGGTGCTTAACACCATCAGTACCTTATAACAATGCTCATATTTTTATTACTCTTTTATTACTTGCATGAGGCTGAATTTTTATCCTTTATTATTGATTAATACATTTTTAATTAATATTATTATTTGACAAAAAAAATATATTAATTAAAAATAAAAAATAAAAGTTTAGGCACATACACTTTAAAGGGTTATATGTCTCATTTTTCTTTGTTTAACTAATTAATCGTCGGCTACGTTTCGTCCAATTTGTGGAATTTTTAAGCACTTCAAGTACCAGTTTCCCACTTCAACTCATATATTAATTATTTTCCTGTTATGGAGGATGAGCAATCCAAGAAGAATGCCTTGTGTTCTGTGGCCAAAATTTGGCATGAGAATGACAACTGAGACCTTTTTTTTTTTTTTTTTTTTTTTTTGGAGCGCTCTAAGTCTTGAAAAAGATACCAGTAGCCAAAGATATATATATATATATATATATATACCTAATCAAATAGAAAAAGTAAGATCGTATAAATATATATTCTTCTAGCTTTGACCCAAAGTGAGTTTGGCAAACGTTTCTCCACCATTAACAATTTTGCTTCTCTCAGACATATATGGTAGTAGATCAACGCTTTTTTTCTTTAGCATTATAATATTTCCTTTTTCTTTTTCTTTTTTTTGATGAAAACTGATCAATTTTATTGCTCTATGGCTGCAGAAGAAACAAAAGCAGGAATAGGCTCCATGCCTAAAACATCAACTCCAGAATTAAAAGGTAAAACCATTTAAGGGATTCGAGTTTTTAATTTGAATTGAGATGTGACATTTTCAGAGAATTTTTCACTGTAGCAAAAAAAAAAATTAGATGTGATATTTTTCAAAAAAATTTTTACTGTAAAAACTTAAAACTGAAAATTCGAATCGATAAAATGAACGAGACAATGATAAACTACCATATTCCCTTGACGGACGATATATTCTTAAGCCATCTCCAACTGACAGCTCTATCTTAGAGTTACTCTATCTTTAAAAAAGAATAATTTCACGCCGTCTAAAGAGTTTCTCTCCAACTTATTTACTCTAAACTTTACTCTAAAAAGAATATTCTTGACACATTCTCTTTTTATATTCATTTTTCATATTTTTTTCTTGCTATAGTAATATTAATGATTAATTTATTTTACCTATTGTGCAAAGTACATATTAATGTAATAAAATAACATATTATTTAAGCAACTCGTAATAGATAATAGATTAATAATATTAATTAAACATAAATTTATTTAATTAAATGCAAACTTACATTAACTAAACAAGTTGACAACCGAGCATTAATTTAATAATACAACATAAACACACACAAAAAGGGAACACTTTTGATCATGTTTTTTAACTTGGGGTAAAAATTATGGAAAAAAAAAATGCAAATGGGCTCTTATTTCAATAAAAAAAAAAAAGAAAATTGGCGCAAAAGCGCATGGGCCAAGGCAGCGCCATTTAGTGCTGAAACTTTAGACGGGCCGCCCGCGACCGCCCGAAAAGCCCGAGGATTTGCCCGAGCCCGAACCCGACCCGCCCGAGATTTTGGGGCCGCCCGCCCGAGCCCGAATTTCACCTTGAACGGGCCGCGGGCTTGTATTCAGCGGCCCGAGCCCGCCCGAATTGCCTGAGCCCGCCCGAATTGCCCGAATTTTTTAAACTTTTTTTTTAATATTAAGTTATTTATATATATATTAGTATTACAATTTATATATATATATATATTAAATTTGAAATGAACACACGAACTATATAAAAAAATTATTTCTTTATTAATTTTTAAATTTGTAATTCATGATTGCCTCATTAAAAACCTTACCAAGAAAAACCCAATTGGGATAAAAACTTGGCAAGGAAAAAAGAGTGCAATCATTTTGTGACGAATTACAAATTGTACAAACTTACATTGTTTATTAAATTACAAATACAATGTAAAAAGTAAATACATATTTACAAATTACAAATTTACAATTTAATTTGAAGCTGAGGGATCGTCTTCAAAATTAAATGTTAATCGAT
>NW_010359604.1:134680-191685 GCF_000414095.1 Morus notabilis
TTTATTATTGAAAATTGGTCCGTATAAGTGATGCCTAAAAATTCACCTAAGTTTTCTAAACCACTTTCTAATCCGTCTAATTTTAATCTAGGATCAAAAACTGTACCTAAACCATATAACAAAGGCAACTTAGACCAATATTTTTTAAATTTTTTTTCCATAGATTGAATAGGAACTCCTAAGATTGGGTCCTCCCTATATTCGTGAAATAAAATACTAATTCTTAAAAGTTCTCCTAAAGCTAAAGGTGATGTTGGGTAGTATGTTCCACTAAGTTTTAGAGTAACTTCATGAAACCTACCTAAAAATTGATACAAAACTTCGGCAATTTGCCAATCAAATTCATCTATATGTCCTACTCCTAATTTTGCACACATATAGTTTGTTATAGCATTCTTATAAGTGATGCATTGTTGAAGCATAATATAAGTTGAGTTCCATCTTATAGGCATATCTAACGCTAATGCTCTAGGAGGTATATTTAATGCTTGTAAGAACCTAAACCAATCTTCTTGTCTTTGGTTACTACCTTGAATCCATGCAAGACTATCTCTAATTCTTTTAATGTGATTGCCCATTTCTTTTAAACCGGATTTAACTATTAAATTGATTACATGACATGCACAACGTTGGTGGAAAATAATACCGTCACCGAATTGTCTATAACTTGTCTGATTATGAACAATAACTTGACAAATTTATCCATAACTTATCTAGTTATGAACCATAACTTGACAAGTTATGGCCTATTAATTTCTATAACTAAAAATTGGCCTATATACTTTCTCAAGCTTTTTATATTGGCCTATTTTCTACTATTTCTGAATATTCTTTAATATTATACTTGATGCGTAAATGTATGCTTACCATTTACTCTATTATGATAACTTTCACCACGTATATTCATCACATATTTATTCTATCGTGATATTTCATCTAATTTATTATTTATGTGTTAGATTTTCTTCAAAGTTTCATTTAAAAAAATGCTAAAATAAATTCGTCATGGACATCAATTTTTCTGTAAAACTTCGGCACCTATACTCTCACGGAATACCCATATTTTCATATGTTAATGCATTTCACAAAATAAGTTAGCACGACATCCCTCTTAGCTATTAATTATTATAGTGGTATGTGAATGCTAGCACAACAATAATAACAGACACATCATTACGAGTTCTAATCACTATGATCATCAGTTGGACAGTTAAGTAATTTTGTCTAGTCCAGTCAGACTAGCATTAAGTTTAGAGTAAATTGCACCGTTACACCTCAAACTATTCACTTTTGGCAAAATGAACCATGAATTTTCAATTTTGAAACAAGATGCACTCTAACATTAAAATCAATTGCAATTGAAATCTAATAGCTGATGGTGTTATCAAATTACAATTTTAGACACGAGATTTACACTTGACATAGTGTGAAAAGTAATGATCTTTGTCTTTCATATGTGAATCTCGTGTTTTAAACAATCAATTTGATAATGTCATTAGCTATTGGACTTCTATTGCAACTGATTTTAAAACTTCATGATGCATTTTGTCAAAATTGAAAGTTCGGGGTCCATTTTGCCAAAAGCAGAATAATTTAGGGTGTAACGATGCTCTCTACACAACTTGCATCCCATGCCCTGAATAATTTGTGAAACAGATATACCACAGTCAATGTTCATAACTCGTTAAAATTGAACATCTCGCTTTGAAAGTTGAACATCGACAGTCAAGCGAGATATGCGTTTCACCCTCTCATATTTTTCTCAAGCTGTTAGGGCTCTAATGCTGATAAACGCTAAGATGGACGACATGCATTTCATTTACCTCACGTGATTACAAAATCTTCACTTAATAAGAAACATCATCCTCGGAAAACTTAAGATACGGCGAGAAAAACTTCAACTCATATCTATTCAACAGAAGATACGTACAATGATCAACTAATCTGCGCAATTTTCTCCTCGCAAGATTCTCTGGGACGAGCCGCGCTTAAAGTTCTGTTCCTGGTGTTGGATGCAGCAAAGACGTTCGTATTACTTCGCCTACATTTTATGCAAAGAAACTGAATGAAATGTTGGAAGTTGGAACAGAAATAAATCAAAATCAGAGAATCAATAATTTGCTCATACATTTTAAGACATTACCGATGCAAAAATTCTGTTCAATCAGAGTCTTCGCCCGTCCAGCTAAGTAGCTGAAATATGTTTCAACACAATTAGACAGAAAGATACGTTTTAACAATTTAGGGAGTGAGGAGAGTATCTCCAACTGGCTCACCACCCTTGATAATATTTCTAATACAACATTCTTAAATTTATCTGACCTCCACGATCTTGTCCACAGAGGCTTTGATAGATTGAAATGTTTGGTCGTGCTCGGTGTTTGAAGTATTGATAGACACTTGCGACTTCACTGAGAAAGATCCAGATTCATCAAACTGCAGTTCAAGATGAATGAGTTATCCACATTTACATTTATTACAGTTGTTGGAAATCTAAAGATTTGATTTTCTATTTTAGGAAATTATTTGTGCAGCTAGGGATCCGTGAATAGACCTAGTTTATTTCTATTTCTTGATTCTTGATTAGAATAGTCGTTCCCCGTTTTTTAGTGGGAATCTCAAATTACTAGGGGATTGACAGAGGTCAAACCTCATTTAAATGAGGTTCTATTCCTTTTATAAATCCCAATTATTTACAGCTCTTTTCTAATGTATAATTGAATCAGTTTTTTCCTATATGGTATCAGCGCATACACTCTCTGACAAATTTTTTTTGATCACTTTCAGCCTTCGTTGCCTAACCGTAGCCTTTCAAATTCGACAGCTTTTATTGGTGTTAGTTGGCCTTCATAGCCAAAGATCCCTTTTCATCATCATCTTTGTTTTTCCCTCATCCTGAAAAATGTCAGAAGTCTCTTAAACGCATCCAAATGCTCTGGAAGTGTTTCTGAATCACTCAAGTGAGAAACTCCAGATTATCAATCTCTCATATAGGCTGAACGAAAGAAACTACAAATCAAGATGGAATGTGGTGCACATACTGTAAGAAGCCACATCATACAAGCAGAAACTGCTTCAGACTCCATAAAAGGCTCAAGGTCTTAGCCAAAATGAAGGGTTTAGAGGATGACAAAGAAGCCAAGCACACTTCACAAATGGCGAAGGTCTCTCTCTCTGTCTCTCAAAAACAAAAGGAAAGAAAAAAAAAATCCACACCAACAATGATGAGATTGGAGAACTCAAGTAAGAAGAAACAGACAAACTCATAAATCTGCTCCATTCCCTTGACAAATAGTATGTGTTTAATTGGTTCAATCATGTAAGAGCCTGATAAGATCTTGAAAAAACACAACAGAATAGAGAGCAGAACTGAAAGATTGAAGCTTCATTGAACAAGAATTGCGATAAATGATACAATGATTAGCAGCAGTTGACAGGCTGCAAGTCTCCTAAGGGTTTCTCAAATTTCCACAAATCAGACCATATCTCCCACTCTCCACTAATCCCCTTTTATACTACTAAGTACCTTCTAACTCCACACTAACTAACTGCTAACAACCTTCACTAAGCAGCAATTAACCAACAGTAACTAAGAAAACTAACGAGAGAGGAGATGGTCATTAGGGAGATACAAGACTAGGTTAGTTGTAAAAGGCTAAACCCAAACTTATGGAGTAGATTATCAGGAGTCATTACCTTTACTAAGCAGCAATTAACCAACACTAACTAAGAAAACTAACGAGAGAGGAGATGATCATTAGAGAGATACAAGACTAGGTAAGTTGCAAAAGGCTACACCCAAACTTATGGAGTAGATTATCAGGAGTCATTTGCCCTTGTAGCAAAAATGAATATTGTGCGTGTTATGTTGTCTTTAGCTTCTAACTTTGATTAGTGCAATTTGGCGTTAAGAACACTGTTAGCAGATAAGATCTTTTAGAGATAGGTTGAATAAGTCAAATAGTTATCTTTATTATTTAGTTTATTATTTCCAGTTATTTGGATTAGGAATTATCAATTAGTATTTGAATTCAAATAGGATAGATTATCTTAGAGAAGATAATGGACTCGGTATTCAAGCCCTAGTCTATTTAAGTGAACTTTCATTCGATTAATAAAGCAAGGCAGATTTATTTAAACTGCGTTCAAACACCTTCTTACATGGTGACTTGGAAGAGAAGGTATACATGAAACCTCCACCCGGCTTTGATGAAAACTTTGGTGCTAAGAAAGTGTGCAGGTTAAAAGGCCGACCCTATATATGTCTTGAAGCAATCACCTAGAGAGTGGTTGAGGAGGTTTACTATGGACATAGCTTAAGGGGTGAGCATGGTTAGCCAATTCATGCATGATTTGAAGGAAAAACACTTGCAGGCTATTAACATGATCTTACACTATCTTAAGGCCGCACCAGCGAGAGGAATCTTATTTGAGAAGAATGAAAAGCATAACCTAGAAGCACATACAGATGATGGTTACGCAGGGGTGTGCAACAAACCATCCAAACCACTTAAACCAACCAAACCAAAAGAATAATCAGTTTGGTTTGGTTTAAATTTTTAAAAAACCAATTAAATTAGTTTGGTTTGTGGTTTTACCCTTAAAAAAACCAAACGAAACCAATATTCCTAAAATTATATATATTTTATATATCTATAAGGTAAAATATTTATAAGAAAAAGTACGTTTATTCTAAAACTAAATGATCATGACCCTAGAAGTTTCTATCATAACCTATATAATGGAATGTATAGTTATTATATAAAATATTAGTACCAGTTACGGTTGAGGCTAGAGAAGAGGTTGTAAAATATTAGTTTAAACCAATTAGAAAAACCAAACCAAATAACCCTAGAAGTTTCTATCATAACCTATATAATGGAATGTATAGTTATTATACAAAATATTAGTACCAGTTACGGTTGAGGCTTGAGAAGAGGTTGTAAAATATTAGTTCAAACCAATTAGAAAAACCAAACCAAACCAATTACAATCAGTTTTGGTTTGAATTGGATTAAATCTCTTAATTGGTTTGGTTTGGTTTGAAAATCTGTAAACCAATTTGTAATTGGTTTGGTCTGCATTTCACCTAAAATAAGTGGTTTGGTTGGTTTGCACACCCCTAGGTTCTATAGCAAATAGAAGATCCACACAGGCTATGGTACTTTCCCTGGTGGAAATTTAGCGATGTAGAAATAAGAAGCAGTTTGTGGTTGCAAGATACAATGGGGAGGCTGAATTTAGAGCCATGATCCAAAGATCTGTGAATTACTATGGCTGAAAATATCTATTCACCGGCATGAGGGCAGTTTTGGAAATCCAAAGATTTGATTTGCTATTTGTTGTGTGTTCTTTGTACAACTAGGAATTCATGAATATCTACTGCTTTATTTCTATTTCTTGCTTAGAATTGTCGTTTCCTGATTCTTAGGGTATCAGAAACTACTAGGAATTCACAGAGGTGAAACCTCATTCAAATTAGGTTCTATTCCCTGTATAAATACCAATCATGTACAACTCTAGTTTAATATACGACAGAATAAGTTTTTCCAAAGTTCTCCGTCAACATATGTAGATCAGAAAGATAAACATATAATAACAAACATATGATATGCCAATGTGCAAAGCAAAGCAATGAGAAGCAAAAGAAAAATGAAATACTGAACAACTAATATGCTTTTTGTACCCCTTTAACATGACTCCTTATTACAATCTACAGAGAGAATAAAAATTTGGAACAATTCACACATATAACATATGAAATGGCTGTATCTAGCGAACTGAGAAATGGTCAACACTACTCCAAGCCAAAAAAAAAAGTTTCTCTGTCAGTATCGATACCAAACACAAATAGCTCTAGCTGTTGAGACATAGCAATGGGAATAACTGTGCAGTGCATTACCATAACTCAAGATTAAAGAGCAATCACCTAAAAACTATAGACCTTCCATTTGTCCCATTAAAAAAAGAAAAAAAAAAAAGCATATTTCTACCATAGTATAGCCAAAAGAAGTAATACCTTGATGAAGATTGCAGCAGAAGATGTCTTCAGAGATAGAGTTTCTACAAAAGGAAAAAGCCCTACCATAGCATCCACAAAACTAGAGTAATCATCAATAGGGAGAGATAGATTTGTGATCTCCAAATGCTTTAGCTCATACAACGGATCGGGTAGAAAATAGTTGTCTCTGAGTTTTTCAGTAAATCCCTAAATCACAAAAGAAACGGAAAAAAATGAGATATCTGCATTTGATTGGAGAAAGTGACAAAAAAGCAACAAAAGCTTACAAGAAATATTACCTCCAAGTGACAATCTAGTGTTAATACTTTGCAATTGCTAAAACTTTCAAGAAAGTTTCTCAACCTAATAAACCAAAACCATTCTGTACAGTCTAAAGAACCTGTGTACAACTTGAGTTTAGCCTCCAGGAAACCAGAGCAGTATTTAAAAGTGGAAATGTGGAAAATCGCGCCACCATAGTATCGAAACGAACGCAGGTTCGGCATGTCGATCTCAGCCTTCTTCAACCTCCAGCAACGTCTAAACTTCAAGCTCCTGAGATTAGAGTGAGATATATGAATAATTCCAGGCATCTCGCAGCCGTCCAGTACTAGATTCTCCAAGAGCGGAATCTGGGAAATGTACTTGTCAATCGTACATACCGTCGTGAAAACGGCACGATCAATATGCAGAGTTGTTAGGGATTTACAATTGGAGAAGCTAATAGTGCCAGGGGGCCTAAAGGTCCTCGTATAAGATAAGTACTGGAGATTCGCAGCATCGATTACAACTTTTTGTGCTAAATCCTCAGAAAGAGTGACCTTCAATGATCTGAGGCTAGGGCAAGAAACACGGAGCTCATCGAAACCATAGCAGAATCCGAATTCTAAATCTTCCAGCCAAGGGAAGCACAACAGCAGATTCTTCAAACTGCCCTCGTCTATGAAGTTGCAACTCAGCTTAAGCTTCTTCAGAGAAGAAGAGATAGCCGATAATGGATTTGCAATGTAAAATTGGAAGCACTTAAAAGACAAATTATCGAGCGAATTGCAGGCCAAAAGTATAAGCCACAGACCAGAATCGAAGTCTATCCAAAAAAGTTCATCAAAATTGAGGTTACGGAGTTCTATCACCTTGACGTTACGGCTCGTGGCGGCGGCGATGACCTGGTTGAGGCGAGAATACGATTCGTCGCTGGAGAAGTCGGCGGTGAGCGAGAGCCTCTCCATGTTGACTCGGCTGTCGCAGCGATCGCGCCAGAGAGCCAAAGAAGCGTCGACATAGTCGAAGAAATCGAGGTTCTTGAACGGCACGGATCCTTCGTTGAAGGAGAAGACCGGAGACGAAATCCAGGCCAATCGCCATTGCTTCGACGTTGCAGAAGCTCGAATTGCATCTTCTCCGGGGAGAAATGACAAGATTTTGTGAATCACCTGCTCTGGCAAGTCCAAATTCGATGTTTGTTCAATGATCGGGCCATCGATTTCCACGGCGGCCATGAAGAATTCAAATCGATTCCAATTTGCGTTTGGGAAGGAGAAAAAAAAAATCAGCTAAATTAAGTGAGTAGTAGCCCAAAAGGTCGGCATGTCTACGTGCGCCCTTTCAAGCGCTAACGAAGGATGCTAGCTTAGGGCTCTAGGGGTTTTAGAGAGAAAATTCCGGCGCCATATATTTGAGAAGAGAATGAAGTAAGCACACCCAATTTATTTCACTAATTTAAATTTTATTATAATAAAAAAATTTTAAAAACCGTCACATTAAATATTTTTATTATAATAAAAATTTTTAAAAATTATTACATTTAATTTTTTTATTAGTAAAAAATTCATACATAAAATTACATTTTAACTTAAATCAATTAACTAAACATACCTTATATATTTCAAATATAAATGTTCTTTTTATCACTAATAAAAACTATTTTTTTCAACGTTAATATTTTTACGTAAATAAATTTTTTTTATTACTTAAATTATCTTTTATTAATAGTAAATGAAAATAAACAGCTATTTTTTTTAAATAATTTTAAATTTTATTATTTATTTAATTTTATTTTATAAATTAACTATTTATTATAATTTTTATTTTCTTTTATTTTGCCTGGCTAGCCGGCTTGGTGCAGCTCAGCTTGGTCTAAAGGCCGACGAGTCAAGGTTAGATCAGACTGTTTTAAGGTTTTTAATTTAGGAAAACAAAGGGTTCGAGCTAGATAGAGTTCGAGTAACTCATTTAGCAATGGGAAAAAAGGTTAATGTCAATTTAACTATCACACTTTGCCCTTTCACTTTCAACTATCACGTTTGATTAGAGGATTCGTATCATGATTTAAATTATGATTCGTGACTCGTTACAGTATTTTTTCTCACAAAAAATACACATAAATTAAAAATAGTTCTAAATCATGATTCTAATACATCAACCAAACGTGTAAAAGCTACCCAAAGAGGGAATTGAGAAACATACGTGTATTTTCTACAGCGCATAGTCGTTTTCTTTTTCTTTTTCTTTTTTGAAAATTACATAGTTTGTGTATTTAGCGTTGTTAAAAATATAATGTGCGTTTAAAATTCGTTCTAAAATGATTTTATTTTTTGTATGAAAATGAAAATGAAAACGTTTTCAATCTCAGACAGAAATCATTTTTGAAAATGTGTTTGGTAGTTTTATCAAGAGATTGTTTTCAGTACAAAAAACCCATTAATGTCTTTCTTTCTCTCTCTGCTCAAGAGAGGAGAAAACGAAAATAAAAAATGAAAAACGACTAAAAGTCATTTTTTATTTTTCTCTCATTTCACACTAAATCAAAAAATTGTTTTCATTTTTCATTTTTTATCTTTATTGCGCCAAACGCCGTTTTAAAAACGTTTTCATTTTTTCTTTCTCAAAAAACATAAAAAACAATAACGATATCAATTCCAAACATGACCATAAAATCTTCGATCATTACAACATCACGGCAAGAGAGCTATACATTTGATTGCCTACAAGTTAAATTATCCGTTGCCGAGGTTACACAAAAAAAAGAAAACTTTACTAACCAAATTATCCATTTAAATTGATTGTTCAATTTACACCTAATTCAAACTTATGTTCCACTGCACTAACAACCGCAATAAAACCTAGATCTGATCATACACAAAATATGTTATTAGCCCATTGAAATACCTAGTCCATCAACACAACTCTTTAACACAATCTCGCATGCATTCATCATATGACGAATGAGACAGAAAGTTAGATTTGATGAAGGAATGCATATACTTAACGACGGGTCATTTGGAATATATATCGCTCTTCATTTTTTATTCCTCTTGTTTTGGCTTTTTTTTTTTTTTTTAACTTTCGATCTGTATATATTTTGACCGTTGAATATGCGTATTTTTTTTTACTTTTACATAATTTTATACAGATCAAACAGACAAAAAACTTAATCTATGAGTACGTTGACGTACCAAAAAATATATTTTTTTCTTAAATCAGGCCAGCGTGTGTTAGAAGGACTGGACTATTCCTTTGAGTTGTCCTCGCGTTTACCCCCTCAGTCCGTTTTTTCATCTAACAGACAGCTAAATGCCCGTTTAGTTTATTGATTCGAGTATTTAATTCGAGTTGAGATGTGACTTTATGTGAGAACTTTTTACTATAGTAAAAAAAATTAAATGTGACTGTTTCTAAGAGCTTTTTATTGTAAAAAAACTCGAATCAGTTAAATAAACATGACCTAAATATACATACACACATACATATATATAAATATATATTATATATATGTATACAGACAAACACAAAATACGTGAACGCCAATACAGGACGGTTGGACACCACAATAGTAATTCTATTTAGAGGACGTTTGGTTGGAGGATTCAAACCATGTGATTCGAACTATTTTCGATTTACGTAAATTTTTTGTGAGAGAAAATACTATAGCGAACCACGAATCATGATTCGAATCAGGGAACAAATTCCTCTACCAAACATCCCCTTAAATTTTGTTTAGTTCGTTGATTCCAGTTTTTAATTCGAGTTTAGATGTGACTTTATGTGAGCTTTTTACTGTAGTAAAAAAAGTTAAATGTGACTGTTTCTGAGAGCTTTTTACTGTAGTAAAACTCAAATTGGTGAAATGAACGAGGCCTAAATTTCTAATTTCATAAAAAATAATTTCATTTAACATGTCATCACTCTAGCTATAACAGTAGCGTATAAGTACAGGTGCAAATAATAAAAGAAGCCTTATCATGAGTTCTAATAACTATGACGACCTGAAGAAACTTTTTACAAAATTGTAAAAAAAATTAAAAAAATTTGTTTGGTCCATCTCATGTCGTACATATTCTGTGAAACAGCTACATTTATCAGAGTCAATGTTCATGACTTGATAAAAATGCATATCTCGCTTGAACATTGATAGTCATGCGAGACACATTTCAGCCACTCATATTTTTCTCAAGCTGGTGGAGTCTAATGCTGATAACAGATCCAAATTATTAAAAAGTCTTCACTTCAATCATTCATATTCATAACAAATATCATGTCACGCCCCCAAACAGATATTAGTGACCAGTGACGTAGAGATTTATTTAAAAATTTAAACATATTTAAGAAAATGATTAACAATTAACAGTTTAAAATTAAATTTCAAATCTAAAATATTCAAGTATTTCTAAACAAACCCCACTATTTATAAGAAATTAAGTTTCAAGAAGAGTGGTGGAAATTCCAACAAAACAAGTTCAAAACCTCACTCTTGGTAACATATCAGGAATCCCCACAAATTTAGCATATATGAACATAAACAAGAAAGTAAATGTTGATATCAACCACAGTCTAGCAATATTTGAGTTTACAATCTATAATTTAATACATACCTTAAGGAAAGTAGGAAGGAAAAAGAAAGGAAGGTGCATATCTTCACTTTTCGGAATCGGATTCACCTCACCGGTAATGGTTACCTATTCAGCACTACTTCTCGCATCACCTGGTGGGATTAAATACATTTGAAACAAAAAAAGTGAACAGAAGGCCCAGTAAGATAAAACTTTATAAATGAAAGTGCTCATGGCCCAAACATATCATCGGGAGCCGATCATCCTTTAAAGGAAAGAATACTCATATAATAGTAGCAAAATATCTAAATAATGAAAATATGCAAAGCCATAATATCACCACTGAACAAAAAGTGGCTCGTACGGGTTTCGAAACCTGCCCCTAAGGATACGATTCTCATATCCTGATCTCTGCGGCCATCATGCGTTTTTATCATTTCTTATCATCCAAAGAAAAGCACTCAATTCCGATGCGATGGAAAAAATTTAGATTGCTATTTACCAGAAAATATGCATAATGATCAATTAATCTGCACAATTTTTTCTTCTCTCAGATTATTTGGGACGAGACACACAAGCTGAGCGGAAGTTCTGTTCTTGCAGTTGGAGGCAAGTAGGCAGCAAAGACGTTCCTATCACATCTGCCAACATTTTACACAAAGAAACTGAATGAAAATGTTGGAGCAAAAACAAATCGAAATAAAAAAATCAATGACCTGCTCACACATTTTAAGACCACCGATGCAGAACTTCTATTCAATCAGAATCTTCATCTGTCCAACTAAGTTGCTGAAATATGGTACAAGACAATTAGTTAAGAGTGTGCTTTAAAAATTTGGGGGACAGGGAGAGCATCTCCCACTGTCTTACTAATTGCAATTACTGCCTCACTTGGGTTATCAATATTCAGGTCCTCTTCATAGGCCTCGTTCACTTCACCGATTCGAGTTTAGAATTCGAGTTTTGCTACAGTAAAAAACTCTCAGAAACAATCACATCTAACTTTTTTGCTACAGTAAAAAGCTATCATATAAAGTCACATTTCAACTCGAATTAAAAACTCAAATCAGCGAACTAAACGGGCCCGTCATTAATTTGAGTTTATAATTCAAATTTTGCTACAGTAACAATTTTCAAAATAATTTTGATGTCACATGCTTGAAGTTGGCTTACCTCTACAATCTCGTCCATGGAAGCTTTGATAGATTGAAATATTTTATCATATTCATCGGTATTTGGGGTACTGATAAACGGTTGCCATTGCAAAGCGAAAGATCCACATTCATCAAACTGCAATTCAAGATGAATGAAATATCCACATTTGGGATGCGTTTCTCTAAACCATGAAGGAATATAAAGGAAAGGTAATAGGATTGCGGGAAAAAAAAGTAAAGTAATAAGAATGGGGACCATAAATTCCCTTTATAGTGTTTCCTTATCTATTTGATTATGTAATGGGAAACAATTTCATTCCTTTTTTAGTGTTTACTAAACTTAAAAATAGTAATGCTATCAATGCAATTTACAAAAATATACATAACTAAATAATTATTGGCTTATGTCATGTGAACTTGTCAAGGGTGTGTATGTAAATGTGATGTTCATTTTTTTAAACCTTTAACAAGAAATCAAATAATCAATACTAAGAGGGCACTGAATTGAAAAAATTCTCTTTCTTCATTCCTTATATTGTGTGGAACCTATCAAACTGTCATTCCTAATTTTGCATAAACACATGATTAAAAGGGAAAATGAATCACTCTTCCAATTCTCTTTACCTTTTATTGAATAATTCCGCGTCGATCAAAGGGACAAATATACGCCCCGTTCTTTTCGCTTATTCGAGTTTTGTTACAGTAAAAAGTTCTCAGAAATAGTCACATCTAACTTTTTTACTACAGTAAAAAGCTCTCACACAACATCACAATAATTTTGTGATTTACCTATCTTATAACTCAACAAATATAATTATGTTTTTTTTATAATATTAAAAGTCAACCTTTTTTTTAAAAAAAAAAAAAAAACAACGTCTTCATATTTTAAAATTGATTTTTGAGATGCAAAACAATCTCAATACCCTTCTATTTAATTAAGTAAAAATTAATAGATTTAACAGAAAAACTGAAAATATTTTAAAAACATTTAAATTTTAGGAAAAAAAACGTACATAAAAAAATCTATTCCTCAGTTCTTCTACCTCAATCCAAATTCGAAAATGTGAAATCAGAAAACAACTTCAACAACCAAAATATATCAACCTAGAAAACGTACATAAAAAAATCTATTCCTAAGATCCACTCTCACTTCTTCTATCACAAATAAAAAGGGAAAAAATTATGATCAAATCAATAAATCAGAGAAACAACTGAGATCAACACACAAAACCAAGTTCAGGAATCCTGGAAAAACAAAAGCAAAACCAAATCTTTCATTCAAGATAGAACGTCGTCCCCATCAACAACTAAAAAATCTCCTAATCCAATCTCAATATTTTTTTCTAAATCTCCCAATCAATTCCATTCAAGACGGATCTGAAAAAAAAATTAAAAAAAAAATAATAATAAAACCTTGATTTGGTAATTAATCAAGCAAGCTATAAATCTTTCATTCTCATAATTGAAACGACATTCATTTCAGTTAGTCCTAACAAGTATCATCATTCGTGATTTGAAGTCAATACATAAAATCGAAACCTAATCTCCACTGACACAACCTCTACATCCGCAATGCACACACTCTACAGCTTCAACGTTTCTGTCCTCCTTTCGAACGCGACACACACAAACTCCGTTAAAGTTGTGGTCTAGGGGCTGTATGCAATGTAGGCAGCATAAACGTTCATACCCTGGCTGCAGTTTAAGCAAGAAGCTAAGTCAGAGGATGTTTCTAGATGCAATAGGCTTTCATAATGAAGAAGAATCAGTAAGAAAGGTATGGACTACGGAGTTTTTTGCTCTAAAAGAAAGATATTAAGTTACTTGAGCATGGCGTTCATTTTGCTTTTGAGCGTTTGAAGCAATCTTAAGCTATTATGGAAATCAATTGAGCTCTAAACTAGAAGTTCAGAATGATCTAGGCTTTAAGATCCTGGAGTTAATTTGTTTTTTATTATACGTTTCTGAACATGTGAATTCTTAAGCTAACTTGAAAGTTAAATTTGTGGTAAAATCTAGAAGCTGACAACAAAGTGAGATAAAATAATACAGGAGACTAACAAAATGTCCAATTTATGAGATTAACACTTTTTAAATTGACTTCTTATTACGTTACCTCATTTAATATGAACATTCAGAGCAATTTGAGACTCACTTTGCAGTTTAACTATACCACAAATCTAAAGTAATCCCCTCCCCCAAGTTCTCCACCTTTGACGAGAAGGGGAGAAAAAAATTCTACCCTACAAGTTAAGAATTTGAATTTCGAGCATATTGCTTGGAGGAAGCAATTAGGAATTCTCAACCAGCAACGTTTCATCCAAATGAATTATAGTCAAAGATTTTTTAGACAAACCTTCTTCCACTTCGCAATGAGATAACGATCTGCATAGCCTTGATCCAAGCAGAACTCGTACAGCTCTTTCGATATTGCATTTCTTTTGTGGTAAAGGTCAAAGACATAGCGGCTTCTCTGATGGGAAATTTTGAAAATAGGCCATAAAGCTTCACACTTCCTTTTGCCATCATTTGGATCATTTTGTGCTGCAAAATATACGAGTTACTCTAACAGCGTATGAATGGCAACTCAAGCAGACAATAAAAGAAACTTTTACCAGAATATCAGAACATTTGCAGCTAAAAAAAGGGAGGGAAGGGGATTCACCTTCTCTCATCTTAGCATCTAGCTCCAAAAGAGTAGGCTCAATCAACTCCCAACCATCTGGGTACGTGATCCGGTTAGTCCTAACCTTAGGCATGCTTCACCTGCGGTTTACGAAATCAACGGTTATGTCGGAGAGAGCGAAAACCTCAAATGGTAACAAATTTGTTCTCATAGTAAATATCAATTCTTTTGAGTCATACACATATTGAAGTTGGAAAAGAATGGATTAAAGAAAGAGAAAAAAATATATATCTATGAGGCAGATAATTTAGAGAAGGGAATAGAAAAATTAGAGAGAGAAACCAAACCAAGAGAGAGAAAATTTATTTAACAGGATAAAACATAACATAAATATCAAAAGAATCCCAATTCAAATAACAAATGATCCTAAATAACGGTATAATCTCAAAGTCCTAGTTTCTAATATTATGTTCTGGGATTAAGGATTGTAACAAACATTCATACATTGGAAAGATTCAAAACCAACCCAGTTAGAGCAGACAGAATTTCATTCCATAGGCTCCAATCAGAATTCAAGTGTTTTTTCCCTCAGAACTTCTCCTTTCAGAAAAATTTGGTAACAATCAATAATACCATACACCAAAACAAAATCTAGACGCAAACTTAGAATATTTGGATATTGTTAGAGACCTTTTTAGGGCTTTTAACCATGAATGCTTTAAGCAGAGAGCGCCCAAAAGAGCACAGATTTTCCTACTTTTAAAGGAAATGAAACAATAAAGCCCGTATTTCAGAACCAACTTAATAATCTTTTCATCGAAGAACAAGAGGAAGACGATAACGAATTGGATTAAATGAGATAAAAAAAAAAGGAAAACTATACACCAAACTGATGGGAAACAGAGTTATTAGGGTTTTAACGATTTTATGAGAATGCAATCCACAAAGAGAGAAAGAATTACCTTTGATGTGTGTTTCGAGAAGGGAAAAGCAGGATTTTTGTGGGCATTGGGCACTGGCCTCTGTGTACTGGTGTGTGGTGTCTCCACACTCTTCTCTTCAGAAATTCGAATCCCTGTTCCGAGCCGATAAAATATTTATGTTCCGTTTATTTCGAGAATTCTGTCATAATATAGAACCTGTTCTTTTAGAGTGTAATTTGAGTATAATTTTTAAGTTAAATTTGAATTATAATTTAAGTTAAAGTTGTAATTTGAATAAAGTTGAGTAAAATTGAATAAAGTTAGAACTTAAAAGAACATAAACTTGAATAAAGTTAGAATTCGAGTTGTCTTTTTTTGAGTTTTTTTGACAAAATAACAGTAGTAGCCCCGTTCACTTCGCCGATTCGAGTTTTGCTACAGTAAAAAGCTCTCAGAAACAGTCACATCTAACTTTTTTACTACAGTAAAAAGCTTCCACATAACATCATATCTTAACTCGAATTAAAAACTCGAATTAGCGAACTAAACGGGATAATTCTTAATTCACTATAGTGTTTTTCTCTGAACTTTAGTAGGTTTCAGATTATGGTTTAAACTAATGCATAGAAAAGCTTGGCTTCGGTAGACTGTTGGTACGATCCCAATCCAGCCTAGTCTGTTTAAAAGTTAAGACCAGCTCAACCCGGCTTAAACTCTATTATCAGGCCTGGCCGAGATTCTGAGCTCGAAATTTCATTTAGATCGAAGCGAATTGAAATTCCCATTCAAGTCGTCGGTATGTCCAGACGGTCCGAATTTTCACCTTTTAATGCATACTAAACTAAAAATAATGTTCTAAGATAATTGATTTATTTAATTCAAATACTAACTATTTATCTTATAACTAGTTAATTTAATTTAGTACATTCTTATTAGCTGAAAGAATGAATTGCATTATTGCACCTCAAATTATTTATTTTTACATAATACATCCTGAATTTTTTATTTTGTCAAATTACATTATGAATTTTAAAATCAATTATAATTGAAATCTAATAGATAATCACGTTATCAAATTGACAATTTAATACACAAAATTTACACATAATTTGAAAAATGATAATATTTACTTTTCATGTATAAATATCGTGTATTAAACCGTCAATTTGATAGGATTCATCGGTCCGTGTTGTTGTTAAAATGCTACTAATAAATAATGAGTTAACTAGGCCAAAAGCCTTTTTTGGAGCAGAATTATGCATCGAACCCTCTTTTGTACGAATTCTGTGGTTCGAACATTTTTGTGGTGTAAAATGGCAAGTTTGCCCTTTAGAGATACATAAATTTCTCTCTTTGTCCATTGGAGATGTCTTCCTCATGCATCTTTATCTCTCTAGTCCATACATCATTGATGCTTCGCCGTCAACCACCGTTGTGTTTGTCACCGATTTCTGACGAACAACGATCAACAGATAAATAACTCATCTGACCTTAAATAATGGTGAACAGAGCAGACCAAGCTTTTCTTGTGCTAAACGGCAACTCAAGAGATCGACGCGAGCTCGAGAGAGTAGCCTAGCGAGCTCGATTGACAGAGACTCGAGTCCAAAATCTTCGTTGTCCAACGGTCGCAAGGAAGATGAAGAGATTGGTGAGGTATGCTGCGGGGTACAGTGACAAGGCAGTGGGTCTGGTAGAGACGGTTGCAATGACAAGGGATAGAGAAGAGGGGTGGTGTATGAGAGGAGAGGGAGAAGAGAAGATAGAGGGAGACAATAAAAGAGATTTTGAATCAAAACTTAAAAAAAATTTGAACTCAACTTACAACTTTATTCAAGTTCATATTTTTTTGTAAAATTTGAGTTTGAACTCGAGTTTTAACTTAAGTTTGAAACTAAAATCTAAGGGTTGTTCTTTTGTATTTTTGAGTTAGGGTGATTTGAGTGATGATTTTGAGTTGAGTTTAAGTTATAACTTGAGTTGAAGTTGTAACTTGAGTTTGTGTTTGGATGTGCATATTTGAGTTATGATTTGAATTGAGAATCTTTTTGAGTTTGTGTTTGGGTAGGTCAAAACTTAAATTTGCATTTAGATAGTATTTTAATAAAAACTCAATAGTGATGAAAAATTTTAATAGGGTATATGGGTGGAGTTTTATTCATTTTTTCGTTGTGAATGCATAAAAAAATTATCTCAATAAGAATTAAAACGAAAAAGTTATGACATTTTTAAGAATAGAAAAAATATTGTTCATCAATTTGAGTTCGAGTTTCTGAACTCAAGTTGAAGGGAAATTTGAACTCGAGTTTAACCCCAAATTTGACTTCAAATTCAAGTTCAAACTCGAGTTCAAACTCAAATTTTATAAAAAAACATGAACTTAAATAAAGTTGTAACTCGAGTTCAAACTTTTGCTGAGTTTTGTTGCAAAATAACAACCCCAAGTTCACGTTCCCACTTAAACTCAAGTTCTTAAACTCACACTTAAGTTAATAAACAATATTTTTTTTATTCTTAAAAACACAATAACTTTTTTATTTTAATTCCGATTGCGATTATTATTTTTTCTATGCATTCACAATAAAGAGATGAATAAAATCCTACTCATATACCCTATTAAAATTTTTCATTACTATTGAATTTTTATTAAAATATTATCTAAATACAAATTCAAATTTTGACCAACCTAAATATAAACTCAAATAGATTTTCAATTCAAATCATAACTCAAATGTGCACATCCAAACACAAACTCAAGTTATAACTCAAATTTAATTTAAAATTTACACTCAAGTCACCATAACTAAAAAAATGCAACCGAATAATATTTAGATCCTATTTGGAAGTTGGATTTTATGGAAAAAAAAAAAAATTGAAGAAAAAATAAAAAAATATATAGATGGGAAAAAAGTAAAAAATTTTCACTTTATTTAGAACATTATGATACTCTTTCTATATTCGACCAACAAGAGAGGAAAATGTCGTTCTTGGAAATAACACAATAGATATCGGATCATAAATGGCTTCATTGATGTAACCAACACTAATGCTTGGTTAGAACTGGTGCATAAGAGCCCATCAAGCCAATCGAGGAGGAGCTATCGTGGTAATGCTGTAATGTGTACTAATTTGGTTGACGAGGAAAAAGGAAACCTGAGTGTGTTTAGAAAATGGGTTTAAACCACCGTGATTTATGTTCAAACAATGTTTTTTTTCTTGCTAAAAATTTAAATTAAAATATTTTCTCTTATAAAATTTAAATTTTAATTCAAAACCCACCTTCCAAACAGGACCTCTAGTGTCAAAACTCACTCAAACGTTAGGGGGTGCTTAGTATGCAATAATCTTAAGGATGAGAATGAGAATCTACAATATTACCATGTTTGGTACAATAATTATAATTTTTAGATTCTCAGGAAAGTGATTACCATGGGATTCACTTTCCCTCATTTTGAGGTAATTTAAATACCACCCAACATGGTGTTATTCAAATTCTCAGGAATCTCAAAATCATGAGAATCTTATTATTATTATTATTATTATTATTAGTTTTATTATTATTATTATATTTATTAATATTAATATTAATATTAATAAATATAATAATAATAATAAAACTAATAATAATAATAATAATAATAATATTATTATTATTATTATTATTATTAGTTTTATTATTATTATTATATTTATTAATATTAATATTAATATTAATAAATATAATAATAATAATAAAACTAATAATAATAATAATAATAATAATATTATTATTATTATTATTATTATTAGTTTTATTATTATTATTATATTTATTAATATTAATATTAATATTAATAAATATAATAATAATAATAAAACTAATAATAATAATAATAATAATAATATTATTATTATTATTATTATTATTAGTTTTATTATTATTATTATATTTATTAATATTAATATTAATATTAATAAATATAATAATAATAATAAAACTAATAATAATAATAATAATAATAATATTATTATTATTATTATTATTATTAGTTTTATTATTATTATTATATTTATTAATATTAATATTAATATTAATAAATATAATAATAATAATAAAACTAATAATAATAATAATAATAATAATATTATTATTATTATTATTATTATTAGTTTTATTATTATTATTATATTTATTAATATTAATATTAATATTAATAAATATAATAATAATAATAAAACTAATAATAATAATAATAATAATAATATTATTATTATTATTATTATTATTAGTTTTATTATTATTATTATATTTATTAATATTAATATTAATATTAATAAATATAATAATAATAATAAAACTAATAATAATAATAATAATAATAATATTATTATTATTATTATTATTATTATTATTATTATAGATATTTTTCCATGCGAATAACCAAACACAGTAATGTAATATTCTTGTGAATTTGAAAAATATTCATGTATGGAATCAAACATAGTAATGTATTATTTCTAAGAATCATATTACCCTCCATCACTTTCCTGATAATATGATTCCTACTAATTCCTGCATACCAAACGCCCCTTTGGGGTTTGCAAAACTTGAGCGACGTCGTTTGGTAAGAATAGCCAAGACGGTGCGTTTAGTGGTCTTGACACCTTCCAGACTGTAACCCAATTACCAGCTTATCCCTGTCTAGTACCCATCTCTTTTCTCTCTCTCTCTCTCTTTCTCTCTCGGAGCTCTGGTAATGGCGGAAGCTTAAGAAACGAATATTACAGAAATATCCATCTTCTTGTTTTGCCGTTCTCTCTCCACAATGCGCTCCAAGGACAGAATCTCTTACTTCTACGACGGTTCGCTCTCTCCCTTTATCTTACAATATGGATTGTTCTGTCATACCCATTTACTCTAGTATTGCATTAAGCTCGAACCTTTTCGTGCGTTCGTCTTTTCCCCTGTTTGGCTGCCGAGAAAATGCCGGAATAATAAAAACCCTAAATTGTGTTGATTCGTCTCGTTCTGTAGAGTCGTATTTGGAGAACTTAAAGAAGTTTTGGAATCTTATTCTGTTATCATTGGGGCTTGATTTTCTCGACGACCAAACAGGGGTTTCGGGCGCTTGCAATTTCTTTTAATCGCATCTTTTTGGAAATTAGTGGTATTTAGAGAGATTTTTCTGTTTTGTTTTGTTTTTTTGCAGGGGATGTGGGCAGCGTATACTTTGGGCCTAACCATCCGATGAAACCCCACCGTTTATGTATGACCCACCATCTCGTCCTCTCCTACGACCTCCACAAGAAGATGGAAATTTATGTTGGTTCCCTATTTCTTGAATTCCATATATATATGTGTGTGTGTGTTACATTCCATTTCTTTCAGTACTTTTATGGATATCCCACTAGTTCCTGACTTGTGAAATGGGGCTGAATTAGCAACATTTCCAACAGTAGAATATTCAATTTGCTAGTTATTTGAAATGAAATTCCGGGTAATTTGATGTTAGGAAAGTTGCTAACTCGGCTAGTTTAAGAGCCAGGGCGAAGCGGGACCAGGGGAGACAGTTTATGTGTCTTTCATTAGTTTAGTTTTTAGTTGTTGGCTCCGCAAAGACAGGGGATTTTACTGGAATTTTGATTCTTTGGTTTCTTTCTGTGCTGCAATGCAGCGGCCACACAAGGCCTATCCAGTAGAGCTTGCTCAATTCCATTCAGAGGACTATGTTGCGTTTCTACAGCGGATTACACCTGACACTCTGCACTTGTTCTCCAGTGACTTGGCAAGATGTATGGCTCTCTTGAATGAACAACTCCTTTGTTTTCTATTTATGATCTTAGGCATCGATCTTAGCCATCAGTGGTAGCGACAGTATGTTTCATACACTGGTACGGCGTATAAAATTTAGGAAATTCATTGTTTGACTGGTGTTTAGAAACATATTCAGATTTATGGCTTGTCCAAGGTAGAAGTCATTACATTGGGCATATGCTTAGTCAAATAAAATGTATCAGGTCGGGCTAGTCTGTCACTGAATTTTTTCATTGTTATTATCATCTTGAAGTCCAATGTTGTAGCTCTAGTTGTTACCACATGTTTTCTTTTTTCATTTAGCGTAAAGGGTTAGATAATTGGTGTCTTCTGTTAAGTGTCGGCTGTGGACATATCCTTGAGCATTTCAAGAACTTATTAAGTGTTTGAGTATGGAATGTTTATCTATTGTTCATTTGTAACTTACATGGCTGAAGGGCATTAGATTCTCTCTTCAGATATATATATATATATTTCTTATTTTTTTTATTTTTTTCTCCCTTAAAGAGATTAAGAGCCCCATATTGCTTTCTTTTATCCTCTTTACCAGATAATCTTGGAGAAGACTGCCCTGTGTTTGAGAACTTGTTCGAATTTTGTCAAATTTATGCGGGTGGAACAATAGGTAAATCAACTTGTGGTAGTCTTTTGTTAACATTTGGGTTAAACTTTTTTAAGCTTATTGACATTTGCTTGCAGATGCTGCACGCAGGTTGAACAACCAACTCTGCGACATTGCTATAAATTGGGCTGGTGGTCTTCACCATGCCAAGAAGTGCGAAGCATCTGGGTTTTGTTATATAAATGACTTGGTCTTGGGAATCTTGGAGCTTTTAAAACATCATGCCCGTGTTTTATATATTGATATAGACGTGCATCATGGTGATGGAGTCGAAGAAGCATTTTACTTCACTGACAGGTAGATAACCTTCTAATTTACTACTTTCGTGAAAGCATTTGATAGTAAAGAAGGCGTAACAAAAAAATAGATTTAATTTGATGATAGAATTTATCAATTGAGCTTTGATCGTTCTCTGCCAATTCAGTAGAATAGGCTTTTGCAGTGCAAGCTTACATGTACAGTGTGTAATTGTGATGACATAAGCAGCTGAAAATTCTTGGAAATTGTGAATGGGCAGCATACCAAAATATTTTGTTATGCTTGGTCCCAATTCTACCAACACTTGAGTGTACCTAGTTTAGAATTAACACGTGCTTTCCAAAAATGTATAGTATCAGTGAACTATTGGGAATCAAAGTTTTGATTATAGCTTTTCAATTGGATTGCTACTATGCCTTTGATGATGAAGCATATGAATGAATGCGAAGTGAGAATTTTGATTTTAGCTTTTGCACTTCTTGAAACTCTGATAGAAAAAATTTCAAAGAGACTAGATTGATGGAAGAAATTTGTCCTTTGGAAGATTAACCCTAATTGAATCTGTTCTAGCAAGCATTCTTATTTATTGCATGTCCATTTTCAAAATGCCACTATTTGTTGCCTATATTTTGGAGAGAATGATGAGAAAATTTCTATGGGACAATAAAGAGGGAGGAAAAGTGAATAGTCTTATGGCCTGGGACATAGTAAGCAAAAAGGGGTTTGGGGATAGGAAATTTAAGAAGGAAGAATGTGGCATTATTAGGCAAGTGGTTATGGAGATTTCCTTTGGAACAACACTCCTTGCGGACAAAGATTATAAAGAGTGATTATGGATTGCAGTCAATCAAACGGTTATGTCCCAAATCTTATGGCTAGGGGATCTTTTAGGAATCCTTGGAAGTGCATATCTCTGGGGTTAAATGTTTTCCTCCAGAATACTAAATAGTTGGTGGGCCTGGGCTCTAGAATTATGTTCTTGAATACTAAATCATTCTTTGTTTCTCTTGTTGACAAGAATGATAATTCTACTTTTGAACCTTTTAGATTCATTTGAAATAGTGTTCCTCACAGAATTAAGGTGTCCGCTTTGCTGGTTTTTCATGGAAAAATAAATACTTGTGATAGGGTACAGAGGAGAAATCCTCATGTGGCTCTGTCTCCTTCCTGGTGTGTTCTATGTAGAAATGATTGAGAAAAACTTGATTAGTTACCACATCCTGTTACGTTGTAAAGTGGGCAGATTTGTGTAGCAGAAATTGCTGAATGAGGCAGGTTTTCTTTGGGTATTGGTAGCTCTATGTAAGTCGGCAATGGTGGGCTGGTTCTAATCTAACGGCAAAAGTTCTATGGAGATGTATGGTGATTTCAATTATGTTGACTCTGTGGATGGAAAGCAATGTCAGAATCTTTGAAGAAAAGGAAATGGAGATGATGGATACTATTGAAAAAGCAAAGTTCTTAGCATCATGGGCATTGATGAATAACGTGTTTGAGGAGTTTCCTTTTTCCTGGATCATTTGAAATTGGAAAGACATCTTAGGAAGATGATTGCGGTGCTTTCTTTGATTCTTTTCTTAGTGTTTTTAATGTCCTTTAGTTCCAGTTCTGTTTTTGCTTTGTCTCTTTCTTATTTCTGGTGGATATCTTATTCTCGATACCCTTTAATTGATTGTTATATCAATGAAAGGTGTTTTTCCTTATCAAAAAAAAAAAAAAAAACTCTGATTGAAACTGCATAGTTCAACATGACAGGGTGATGACCGTTAGTTTTCACAAGTTTGGAGACATGTTTTTCCCTGGAACTGGTGATGTTAAGGTGAGTTTTCAATCTTCACGCTTTTCTAATTCTTGCAATAGCTAAAATTTTGATTTGTTACTTGCTCCATATTAATTTCTCTTACATTCCGAAGCTACTCAATTTTCTAGCATTTTCTGCCTTTGGTCTCAACTAATTTTTCCTATTTGAAGATATATGTTTACACTATAGACTCAAATGCCATGTCAAGTGTGTCAGCATACATGTTCACCAACACACTTCCACATTCTTCTTTAGAACGTGCAACTTTTTTCGCCTTAGAAATCCATTTTGTTACCAACCTGTATTTTTTTCTGTTACAACAGGTCAGTCAGTAGAATCCTTTTTCTGTGATTTCGTATTGTTCCTAAAGGTTTTGTTTCAGCCTTTTAACTTAACAAAGACAACCAAGCTATTTCGTTGATCCTGCTTTTTCTGCCAGTTACCTTGTCCTATATTTCATCTGCCACTTTTATGTTCTAAAACTTTTGGTGTTTTTCTTTGGTTTAAGTTCGGTGATCTTCATCTTAGAAACTATTTGGCATGATTTCCCTTGTTCTCATTTTGTTTTATCACTTAATTGGCTTTATATTCATATCATTCCAAAAATACTTAAGACAATTGTCAGGAGCTGCTTACTTTTTGTTTCTCCGCTCTTGTTCTTGTTTTCACTTCTTTCTTTTGGTTGAAATGTCTATGTGATTCATTGATAGTCTTTAGAAAGTTGAAATCTGTGCGATATTCATTGTATTTTCATTGGAAAAGGAAATAGGAGAAAGAGAAGGCAAGTTTTATGCCATTAATGTTCCACTCAAGGATGGAATAGATGACGCTAGCTTCACTCGTCTTTTTAAAACCGTAAGTTCTGTAAGAAGCACTGTATTTCAGATTAATGTCATCGTATGTTGTATGTTATGTGAAGCATAAATCTTTTAACTTCCAATTTTGTAGATTATTTCCAAGGTTGTTGAAACATATCTACCAGGTGCCATTGTTCTACAATGTGGAGCAGATTCCCTTGCTGGAGACCGCTTGGGCTGCTTCAATCTCTCCATAGATGGTGCATATCTACTTGTTTAAAATATTGCTCCTCCCCGTTTTACTGCTGTCAAATAAGTCACAGCATTTTCCCCATTAATTTATGATTAAAAATCTTTAACCAGACTACGCCTTTGACCCCTGACCTTGAAGTTTGGCTAGAATTTTCCAGTGAAAAATGTTGTGGTGATGTTTGATATTCTGATCTTTATTGCACGTTCACTAGAGTGAAATTCAGGAATAATTTGTTCGGAGTAACTGAAATTTAGGAAATTAGTGCACTTGATGGCAAGTAGGTTCAATCTGAAACTCTCTTTCAAACTTGGGGCAATCAAGAAAATCAAAAGAAACAGGGGTTCCTATCAAAAAAAAAAAGGCGGGGGAGGGGGGGCAAATTGAATCTTAGGTCAAAGTCCACTCCAACAAGTCCAAAATTATTGCTTAACCCATTATACTTAGCAATAGACACTTTTTAATTTTCTACTCATTAGCTTTGTTGGCTAGATAGTTTATGTGGTTTCTCTTGATGCTTCTTACAGGTCATGCTGAATGTGTTAGGTTTGTGAAGAAATTCAATTTGCCATTACTGGTATCTTTTCTGTTTCATTATACTTTGCATAGATAATCATTTATGAGTTTTACCATTGGCTTACGGAGATATATCTTGCATGCAGGTTACTGGAGGTGGGGGGTACACAAAAGAGAATGTTGCTCGATGTTGGACACTAGAAACTGGAGTTCTACTAGATACAGAGCTTCCAAATGGTACATGAAGTCTACTTGTCATTATCTTTTAATGCTTGGTTTAAATGTGGCAACATACTGTTGATATTTTTCTAGCTTAATGATGGGCTTTTTTATATTACTTTTTTAACTTTTCCTTTCTCTTAGTCGAGGGTGGGGGAAAGGAAAGGGGTACAGGGGGTTGATTTTCGAAACTTGTATCATATTTGCTGTAATGTGGAATTTCAAGCAAACTGCAGTTGTGAAGTAGATTTTTTTTTTAAGCATTTATTTCTCTGTCCTACTCATTATGCAGTATCACACATAACATTTGATTTTAGCTCATACTATGGGTGCTATTTCAAGACAGAATGCTCAATAGAGTTCTTTTGTTCTTCATTCAGGTTTAGTTTGCTCAATTACGTTTTGTGATCTGTAATATGATATTTCTGATACATTAGAGGTTGAGCTATAAGATCTTCTGATTCCTCCTCTCTGTGTGTGTGTGTGTGTGTGTATTTGGGGGCCTTCAATGACTGGCATTTGAATTCTGTTCGAAGGAAATACCTAGCATCTTTATTTTGGCTCTGTGTTGAAGTAGCTTGTACCGTTATGTCTCCTCAGTTGTCCCCTTCTACTAAGCTTGTAATTCAATTTGTGTTTTGATACGTGTGATCAAGTTGCTTTTTCAAATGTGCGATCTTTCGCCCACTTTTCTGTGGCTTTGAAATCTATTACAAAAATATATGACAACAACAACAGAATAAATTTGTCACATCTTCTGAATCTTTTCTTTATTTATGAGCATATTTTTGAGTATTCTGAAGGGCAGATTTTACAATGTTAATCCTAACAATGGGGAAAATGATGGTCGTTCAAAGGATTTTCTGTTATGGCAAAATGGATAATTTAATGCTGCTCATCTTTATTTTTGAAACTTTTCAGTGGGATAACTTGATGCCTGTCCTCCTTTTATATTTGTACGATTAAGAGTTCAGTTTCATTCTATCCAAACCACATATTTTATTAGCAATTTGATTGTTTTTGCAGAAATCCCTGACAACGAGTATATTAAATATTTTGCGCCAGAATTTTCATTGAAGATTCCACATGGGCACATAGTACGTAGCTTTTAGAACTTTTATGTTATTGCACCCCTCAAAATGTTCTAGGTTATATTTGGTCTGTACCCAGATTTAATAGTCACGTTTGGCTTTGTTTTGCTTAAAATATCGTAGTCCGCAAAGATTTCAATGTGCAATTGGTTAAGTTGTTGTTGTTGTTTCTTTCTTTCTTTTGGTGGTGTCAATTATGCAGGAGAACTTAAATAGTAAATCGTATCTGGGCACTATCAAAGTGCAGGTCTTGGAGAATCTTCGTTACATTCAACATGCTCCTAGTGTGCAAATGCAGGAGGTGAGTACCAATTAAATTACCAGAGAAATATTCTACTTGACAAATTCACTTTTTCCATGAGCGCTTGGTGCAATTAACATATTGTTACATCTGAATTGCTTCCTCCTGCACAATCACTGTCTAATGTCTATACATTCGAATTAGACATCGAATCTTATGTTAACATATACAAAACATCTTCGACGGATGTCATCTATTTTGATAGTTATATGTTCCACACTTGCAAATGACTCTATCACCAGAATTAAATGCTATGTTTGGTCGGAAGGAAAGAAAATAGGATAGAAAGGAAATATGGAAGGTTCGAACTAGTCATTAATGGTCGGCTTCATTGGTACCCTTTCGGTATGCGGCCCTATTACGGTAAGGCCAATGCACCAGCCAGCCGGTGGGGTGGCGAATATGGAAAATAACAATGATGGAAAGGAAATTGATTTTCTTTTATGTTGTTTGGTATGAGAAGATGGAAAGAAAATGAACTTATCTTCACTTGTTTGGTATTGGAAGTTATTACTTAAATTGGGAGGAAAGATAAAATTTTACTCGTAAATTACTTTTATACTATTAAATTTTTTGCTTGGATGTTGATGGAGAAAAGGGTAGTTTAGTAACTTTACCCACTTTAATTAGTTGTCCCCATTTTCTGCCCATTTGTAGAAAGAAGAAAAATAGTGGGACCCACATGTACTATTTTCCACTCCATTTTCTCATCTTTTCTCTTTTCCCTCCTACCAAACAACCTACATTTATATTTTTTCTCCCAAAATCTCTCCACCTTCTCCCTTCTTTCTACTTTTCTTTCCTACCAAACATACAATAAAGGATCTCAAAAGAGAAGCGTCCTTTATTAGAAAATTTTGTTTTGTAGAATGATGCTTTTTTAAGCACCATGAAGGCAAACTTTACATTATAATTCCTATTTGTTTGGCAGGTTCCTCCAGACTTTTATATCCCCGATTTTGATGAAGATGAGCAAAACCCGGATGAGCGTGTAGATCGTAAGTGAAGAATTCTAAAAATCCGCGTTCACACGTTTTAGTTTCCTTCTCTTTTGGCACATCGGTTGCACGTACTTTCTTGCATCAGCTTGTGACTTATTTTCTTCTAATCAAACTTCATGTAAACACCTTTGCAGAGCACGCTAGGGACAAGCAAATCCAACGCGACGATGAATATTATGATGGAGACAATGATAATGATCAGAACATGGATGATTGATACGTAAACTGTAAAATTTACTTGTGTATCCTTTAGGCTCTTCTTTCTAGTTTAGAAATGCTAGATTTATTTGGATTCCAAGAATTTAAAGTAGTTCTGTGCTCAACTAGAAAAACCAAAACTCAAAAGGGCTTGCACAAATACTTCATTCGTATTGCTCTTCTGATTTTTTTGATGGCCCAGTAAACTGAATTGGTAGCCGTTGATTTTGCAAGTTTTATAGAAATGCTTTCTGCTAGAAGCTTAGAAGCAATGAAAGTACAGATCAATTTGTAATACAAAGATTATCCTTTTGGCCTTTTTCATAATCATCATGTTCTTGCTTAAGAGGAGTGTTTTCTTTCCAAGAGAAGGAAAGAACCTTATTTTCTCAATTAAGGACAATGTTTTGATTTCTTCTGATTGTATTGGAAAATAAATATTATCATTACCTCGCCCTCTTCATTTTAAGATTTTAGGAGAATTAATATAAACCAACATTGTATCAAGTATTGAAGGCCCTTGAATGAGGATGTTTGGTAGAGGGATTCGTTTCCTGATTTGAATCATGATTCATGGTTCGTTACAGTATTTTTTCTCACAAAAAATTCACGTAAATTGAAAATAGTTCGAATCACATGGTTTGAATCCTCCAACCAAACAAGTATAAAGCAAATTAGGCCTTCAACTTATAATTTTAATATTAATCTCTTTAACTTGTTAAATTGATGCATTTTGACTCAAAATTGATATCGCCGTTCAACAACTTGATGGTGTAAAGAAGAGGGTTAATTGCAGAAAGTTAAGGTCTAGGGGAAATTTGTCAAAGCACGGAAAGTTAAGAGAGTATTGACCAAAAAAAAAAAAAAAAAAAAAAAAAAAAACCTTCGTATCAAAGCGTGGTTTTATTTTCTAAGTTTGACTTATGAGTACACGGAGGTTCTAAGTTTGACTTATGAGTGAGGTCATGTTTATTTCATTAATTTAAATTTTATTATGATAAAAAATTCTCATAAATAATTATATTTAACTTTTTTATTATAGTAAAAAAATTTTAATTAAAATCACATCTCAACTCAAATTAAAAACTCGAATCAGTAAACTAAACACGTCATGATATTCCTAACTTGTTTTCACGTGTAGATCTTATCCATGTTTGGATTAAGTTTGACTAAGACTAATTCATCCTATAGGTGTCAGTTTTGAATTAGATAACGAATGTCATGGAGCTAAAATAGTTCAAACGCCTACGAAACAACAGATAAATAATCTTCTACCAAAAAAAACCTAATCCCTTCCATTCAATTACAAAGGAATAATCAAATAAAAAACAATTAAAAAGGAATAATAACGTAAAAGCAAACTTGAGTATATTCATAAAAACAAACTTTTTAATAAGAATGATAAAGTAATTACCTCAAATAAAAATTTTATTTATTTATTTATTTTTTGTAGATAGAAATTTTAGTGCAAAATTGGTATTTGTACCAAAAGAAAAAAAAAAAAAAAAAGTATGCGTGTCGTTTTACACAATTGTAACGACGCCGTTCGAGTCCATGGTAATTGGTCTCAGTAGATCCCATCCCGTGTGGCCAAGTCAACGACTGGAAAAAGTCATAGTCGTCCCATTCGTTTGTGTTTGGAATGCGAGAAAAAAAGAAGGAAAAGAAAGGAAACTGCTTTCCTCCTCTAGAACTCTCTTTATTGTTTCCAGAAAATTATCTTTCCCAACGTAGAAGAAGCCTGGACGACGATGAATCAAAGGTAGGTAACTCGAAAAACAGCTCTCAAGTAACTCCTTTCGATGAGCGTAATCTCTCCTTGCAATTTTTCTGAAGCAGAACTGATTTTGTAGTTGGGAAAATTCTGGACATATCTTCTCCTTTTCTTTTTCCTGTTGTTTGTTGTTGAGAAAATTCAGAATAACTGGTCTTTCTTTGATTTTCTCTGCCGCCAAACAAATCATACCGAGCTCTTGGATGGCCAAGAGAAGAAACTATAATCGTTTTTCAGGCTTTTGATTAACGCTCGGTTATTGTCATGGCGATTTTCTCTTGTTAAATTACGTTGCTCAGTTTGTTTGTTAGTTTGTTTATATCTGGCTCATACTCGTATCAAACATTTCAACGTGTTTTTATGTTAAGATTTCAGATAGGGTGAGTTACAGAAACCGAAATTTGCAAAAAAATGCAACACATGTATCTATTTTTTGCAAATTTATATTGTACCCTATGTTTTACAAATCGTGTTAAAAAATCTTCCGCGGATATCGTGTGAAAAACCTTCGCGGAAACCTCTGCTCTGGAAAGGTTTTAACCCGATTTGTAAAGCGTAGGGGATAAGTACAATATATCTGAAAAACATAGGGTAGAACACAACATTCTCTAAAACACAGGAGATGATTTTGTTATTATCCCAAAGAATATATGAGGAGTTAGATTAGACCAATTAATTGTGAGCTTCAAATGTTCATGATTTTCAAGAAATCTGTTTCGGGTGTTGTAGGTGCTTTAACTATTTAGGTACCTAGTTCAAGAGTTGTTCCAGAGTTATTTGCTTTTTAGAATTTGAAGGTCGAATCTGGTATACATTCTGGCAATGGCTGCTTCAGAAGCGTTTGTACAAGTTATGTCCAGTTCATTTCCTCGCTTTAATGGATGTAATTCATCCGTTTGCAATGTAAATGGAGTTCTTTCAATTGAATCAGCAACGAAAGGTAGAAGGAAAAGAAGTTTGGCCTGCCATCAAGGGGTCAATGCTTCGAGAACCACACAGAATGGCTTGAGAGTTTCTGCAGTAGAGGGAACAAATGGTGTCTTTCTTAGAAAATTTGATGCTAATAGGTCGGACTCCACGAGCTGCAAATGTCAACCGGCTAAAAGTGCTAGTGGGATACCCTCGGAAGAGGAGAGTAAATTGCGGTTTAAGGATGAAGCAGATAGACCAACATCACTTCCAATTAATGGCGTAGCTTGTTCACCCAGTATTGATGAACACAAGGAGAAACCTGAATCAAATGGTAAACTGGGTGCAGCAGGAACCATTATAGACAAATTGCATGATGTTAGGGCAAATCTAATCGAGGAGGAAGCTTGGAGTTTGCTGCGGGCTTCTATCGTTTATTACTGTAATAATCCTATTGGTACTATTGCTGCTAACGACCCGAGCAGCACTAGTACTCTGAACTATGATCAAGTCTTCATCCGTGACTTCATACCTTCTGGAATAGCTTTTCTTCTAAAGGGAGAATATGATATTGTTAGGAACTTCATACTTCATACCCTCCAGTTGCAGGTAATGTTATTAACCTCTTAGTCAATGATATTGCTAAAGGAAATAACAATGCAGTTCACCTCATCTACCCATTTCATTGAAGAGTGTTCATGTAAAGAACTTGCATACAAACTTTTCTTAGGAGGATTTGTACTTAATATCAGTCAGTTTTCATTGTGTCTACCTTGTTTTTCTGCAAGTATAACTTGACGACAATAATAGTTTTCTCAACTCATCTTTGATACATTTTAAGCTCTCTCCATTTTCTTTTATTTCTGATAGTGCAAGGCTTTAAACCATTTATTTTGTCTTCTAAACGATCAAATTAACAAGTATCAGCATGATAAATGCAGTCTCTATTTCATGATTAGTAGGAAGCATTGTCTGAAAGTTATCTTGTGATTTTTGACTGTGTTTTGAAGCATTGTCTGACATTTTGTGGTTTGCAGAGCTGGGAGAAAACTATGGATTGCCATAGTCCTGGTCAAGGGCTAATGCCTGCCAGTTTCAAAGTTCGCACTGTTCCTCTTGATGGTGATGATTCAGCAACTGAAGACGTTTTAGATCCCGACTTTGGTGAAGCTGCAATTGGCCGTGTTGCTCCAGTTGACTCTGGTAAGAAATATATAAAAATTTTGTTTTGAAGTACATGTTTTTAGTAATTATATGTCAGTAACCATTTTTTATTTTTCTTTTCAGGGTTGTGGTGGATTATATTGCTACGAGCATATGGAAAGTGCTCTGGAGATCTCTCAGTGCAAGAGAGAGTTGATGTGCAAACAGGGATAAAAATGATTTTAAAGCTGTGTCTTGCTGATGGTTTTGATATGTTTCCAACTTTATTGGTCACAGATGGCTCTTGCATGATAGATCGTCGCATGGGAATTCACGGCCACCCATTGGAGATTCAGGTAGTTTGTCCATCTAATGCTCATCAGAGTCTTGTTTTGAGTTATTTTCTGTTTTTCGTTCATGCAAATTGAGTGCCAGAACCTGTTTAGAGAGGAAAAATAATCCGGCCTCATCCCATTTCCAAAAGATAGTGATAAAGAAAAGCTGGTCCAATCTGACATGTGTTAAAGTATGAGCCATATGCTTTGGCTTCTTAAATGAGAGTTATTTCATCTCATCTCCATAATAGATGAATCAGATTGGTGATTCTCTCTACTGTAATAGTTTACTTACATTATGTGTTTGTATATAGAAGACTGACCTCAAGCATTGATGAACTCGTGTTCTCTTACATGTCTGATTTTGATTCTAGACTGAAATCTATATTCCAGGCTATCGCTTAATTCAATGTCTGGATTGAGTAGTGGTTTCTGTCATGTTTATGAGCCAGTTAAGTATGGTGTGAAAACTGCAGCGTTTGTGCATGTTTATCGAGGATGGTTTAAAGTCTACATTTTTGTTGAGTAATTTGTTGTTTTAAATGAAATTTAATCCTATTTACTTCATAAATGGCCCCCTGGACTTTGTGCCATTTTTCAACTTGCACCCGAATTTTGAAAATGAGTTCATAAATAGGATTCACATGCAATGTTGCAGGCACTGTTCTATTCTGCTTTACTTTGTGCTCGTGAGATGCTTACTCCAGAGGATGCATCTGCTGATCTTATGCGGGCACTTAACAATCGTCTAGTTGCTTTATCCTTCCATATCAGAGAGTACTATTGGATTGATATGAGAAAATTGAATGAGATTTATCGATACAAAACTGAGGAATACTCATATGAAGCTGTGAATAAGTTTAATATCTACCCCGATCAAATTCCTACCTGGTTGGTGGAGTTTATGCCTGGTAAAGGAGGCTATTTGATTGGAAACCTGCAGCCTGCTCACATGGACTTCCGTTTCTTTTCTCTTGGAAATTTATGGTCGATTGTAAGTAGTCTTGCATCACAGGATCAATCACATGCCATATTGGATCTCATCGAGGCAAAATGGGCCGAACTAGTGGCAGAAATGCCTTTCAAAATATGCTATCCTGCCCTTGAAGGCGTGGAGTGGCGGATTGTCACTGGCTGTGATCCCAAGAACACGTACTGCACCTATGCCTGTTCTTTGTGATGTTCTCTTTCCTACTTCTTCCCACTTATCTCATACTCAGTTTTGTGTTGCAGTCCTTGGTCCTACCACAATGGAGGTTCTTGGCCAACATTACTTTGGCAGGTAAGGTGTTCTTAACTTGTAACATTTACTATTTTTTTTTTCGTTGCTAAAAATGAGATTAATTGATATAACTTTGAAGAGAGAGTTTTTTGTTGAGTTATAATCAATATTTTGGCCCCTTTATACCAGATTTCATAATTGGTTTCTAGCTATTACCTCCAACAGCTTTTGTTGAGAGGTTTCTGTATGATGTTCAACAAACTAGCATAAATGTCGAGATGGGATGATCCTTTTGGAATAAAATTCATGTTCTCCCTTCTCCTGATCATGCATCCTATCATCCTGATTTACGCTGAGGCCCTTATATGTCCGATAGGAACCTAACTTCTACGATCTGTTTTAGAATTATTTCTTGCTGAAAATCTTGAAAAGCTGCTCATGGAGTATGGAATATTCAATATATACCATGTCTTGGCAGTTGAGAATGTCCAATTACAAGTGGCTTATCACCTTTAAATGCTTAGCTTTTATCATTATTCTGAGCTGTAAAATCGTAATCAACACCCTTTTTTCTTCCAGGCTGCCCTTCCTTAGCATTACACTGTGATAATTCAGGTTGAGGTCTTCTAAAACACCAAACAATGGTGGTATTTCCATGAAATTTTAGGAATGTGTTCGATGAAGTCTATAATTTAATATTTTACCAATGATTTTGAACTTCTTATACTATAGACCTCTGTACTGGTATTGACTGCAAAAGCACATAGATATACAAGAACCTTACTGGTTAGTGTGATTGAAAATTACTTCTCTTTCTGGAGTATAGAAAGGAGTGGCTAAATAATTCATCAAATTAAACCCTATTTTTGGAATTTCTCAGCTTACCGTGGCGTGCATAAAGATGAATAGACCTGAAATCGCATTGAAAGCTCTCAAAGTTGCTGAGAAACGCATATCTAGTGACAAGTGGCCTGAATACTATGATACCAAGCGAGGACGATTTGTCGGGAAGCAGGCACGGCTGTTCCAAAATTGGTCGATTGCCGGATATCTCGTGGCAAAGCATCTCTTAGCCAATCCAAGCGCAGCAAATATCCTTGTGAATGAAGAAGATTCAGAGCTTAGGAATGCATTCTCTTGCATCATCAATGCTAGCCCAAGGAAACGGCGTGGATGGAAAAAACATAGCTTTATAGTGTGAGTATTACATTGCGAAGCGAAGAGGGATGTTGTTCAAATTCGAGTCTCTCTTCCAATTTTGAAGCCTTTGGACGAGTGAATGTATGAGGAGACAAGAGTTCTCAAGTGTGTTGACTGGAAGAAACAAAAAGAGTTCTTGTAAATTGGTAATGTAATAGGGAAGAAGGTATTTTTTTTTATTTTTTGGTCAGAAAGACTACTTGTATATTGATAATGTAGCATTAGAAATAATAAGCAATATGCCCCTTTCCGGGATGAGTTTTTCCCGCTCTTTATTTCCTTCTCCTGTGTAAGGGCAGCCAAGGGATTGGGATTTTGAGAAAGCGCTCAATTCTATTCGTTATATAGAACTAAAAACAAAATGTATTTTCAAACATAACACTAGTTTTAATTATTTATTTTCTATTACTATTACGTTAATAGATTCTCTCACGCGTGAGTCTCTTTGTTAAATTAAATGTATGCCTTTTGAAAGATGTTTGGAGGACCACGGAAGTTAAGCACCACACAACTAGGAAAAAAAGGAGACAAATACTCTTATGAGTTTGAATTTTCTCTTTACACTTAATTGATATACTTTAATCAAAGAACTATATTAGTTAAAAAAGATATTAATCAAAAATAAAGCGTAAAAATCTTAAAATAATGCATTAAAAGAGTGATTTCACTAATTTTCTTCCACAAGTAATAGAGTAGAGAAAAATATATAAAAACCCCTTAAAGCGTATGAATCTAAATTTTTACTCTTTATTTTTTATTAATATTTTTTTTAATCAAATAATTATATTAGTCAAAAGAATATTACAAAAGAATAAGCGGTATTAATCCAAACTCATACGCTCTTTAAAGTAATTTCTCAACAAAGTAATTTCTCAACAGGGAGAAAGAGGACCGTATCTATGGACCTCATATTTCATTATTTTGGGACCAACCATCTGAAACGGGTTTTAGGGGAAAATGGCTTTTTTTTTAAGGGGGAAATGGTTTTTATTTGTTAATACCCAACAAGTCATTAGCCACAGCCAGAAGGCCCAAATAACCAGAGTCATGACGTCATCAAACAATTTTTAGAAACACTCAAATGGAACATCCATCAGAAGACATTTTCAGGGTCCACTGATCATCTAGCATAATGGACACAATGCAGAACAAGTCATTAATTTACATCACGAGCAAGAATAGACTTTACATCACCAGCAAATAAGCATTGTGGTTGTGCATATACAACTTGTTCATCAAACCAAATCCAGACATCGGATCAACTAGCTTTCAACCATCATTTTTTCCTAAATGCTTTTGTTCTCTGCCAATATGCTGTCAAGCAATGATCCACAAGCATCCTCGAGTAAATCCAAAACCTGCCACGGAATTATGTCGAATAGTTTGCGTCAACTTGAAAGTGAAAGCGTGGAATAATTAGCTGGTTCTATACCAGTTCAATAAAAGCATTCGTGTTAATTTGCAGAATAACTCGGCCCACGGATAACCATTTACTCATGGTTACACTTTCGATCTCTATTTAAAATTTCATGGTCAATGCATGAATGCAAATGCAGGTTGGAAATTACCAGATGACATAGCACCAGTACATGAGTCGAGCAATAGCATGACTTTTTCTATCCAAATGCAACAAATATGAGTAATTCGAGACAATAAACTTGCTAAACAAAGTTCGTTTCTAAAACCATCAGCAACATTTCTGCTTGCCGGCCTTCAGAAAATGGATGCCATTTTTTTTTTATTTCTATTTCGGGATATCATCCCTTGCTTTTAGTGGAGTCATACCTAACATTTTAGTACGAGATAATCCCTTGATAGTTGATACTACAGGCCTAAAACATCATGGATCAGCTTAAACCACGTTACTGAATTTCTCGAAAGGTAACAGCATCACAGAATAAAGTAAACTTTGATTCTGATAAACAGACCAAATAAAGTGACGGATAATCTATTTTTCTGTCTCCCAAAAATCAGTGACGACAATGGTAAACGATGGTAAATTACCTTCTCAAAGCCTTGTTGTCCACCAAAATATGGATCCGGCACTTCAGTCTCCTCGTGCCTCTTGCAATAAGAACACATTAACTTGACCTGCTCAGCCGAAAACCGAATGAGAATACGTAATCTAGAAACACAACTTGACTGCAACAACATCTTTGTAGCAACATCTAACCTTCTTATGAGCGTCTTCAGGCAGAGGTTCTCTAAATTTCCACCGATTAAATGCCTCCAATATATCCTCTATATCCAACATCAACACCAGCAAAAGAATCACATGTAAGATTGCACTTCCATATCAATGTAAAGAAGAATCAAGTCAAAACACAAACACATTGATTCGAAGCCAAATCAACACCATTTCTACCTCTATTCTGCTCGTCCATCACGAGAATCAAATCAAAGTCTCTAAAATCAGATGGCCGGACAGGCCTCGATATAGATGTTATCTCAATCCCACGCCGTTTAGAGGCTGCCCTCATCCTTGGGTCTGCTTGGTTTCCCTTCAATACAACCAAAAATCAGCTTACGGAAGTGTGTGGTCTATACAAAATTACAAATATATACATACATATGCAGAGTAGTCTTTCACGGAAGACCGTCCTACACAGTAACATGTATAACTGAGAGGTGTAACATGATATCTATTTTATTAAAAAAAAAGTCCTAATAAATACATGTAATGAATCTATTTATCCCAAACCAATACTACACCTTTCGAAAGTAACTTGTTCATTTCGCTTGTTCGAGTTGAGAACTTGAATTTAAAAATGAATTCATAGGAGAGAAAACCCTATTGCACGAGTTGAGAACTTGAATTTAAAAATGAATTCATAGGAGAGAAAACCCTATTGCAGAAAAAGTTAAATTTGAATTTTTGTATAATAAAAATACTATAGTAAAAACTTGAATCTTGAATTGTGATTTGAACTAGCAAAATGAACACGACGTAAATACCACGTAACACACATCGCTGCTACAAGTTACTGTGCATAAGGACAGTAGAAACAGCTATATATAGATATCATTTAATGAGTCGCGTCATTAGAAAATATAAATCTTGAATATATATATATATATATATATTGTCAATATTTTAGCATTTCCATGTGTACATACACATCTTATTCCACACACGTTATAAGCTGGAACTTAACGGGCACTTAATTCCTTACAATAAAAAAAATAAAAAATAAAAAAGAAAGCACACTGATTAAGTAAACTAACCAATGCCATCGTTTCAAAATGCATACCTCATGATAACCAATGGTGCCAGCAGAGTCAATCTTGAACTTGGAATCCAAACCTCTTTTCTTGACCAAGTCAGTGAAGACTCCTTCTGCAGCTGGGCTTCTGCAGATGTTACCCAAGCACACAAACAGGACAGAGAACGGTTTGGTTTCCGTCTCTGTGCCTGATGATGGAGGAGTAGAAGCCGCCATTGACGCTCTGATCACGGACCCAGATGAAAAACACGAACTGGGTCTCTGGGAATTCTGACGACTGATTGGGTTTCGGAGAGATGAGAATTGGGTTGGTGGAAGAAGAAGAAGAAGAAATGGGAGTTTTGTGGAGAGAGAATAGGGTGAGTGGCAAAATCGTAAATTCGGAGGGCTAGCAGCAAAGTTGTATAATGCCCTCATGGTCTTTCTCTCAGCTGGGGCTTGTTTGGTTTGGAGAAATAATGGATACCAAAAAGTTTCCAACTCCCAAGTGAGGGTTGTTGTGTCGATGTGATTGGCTGGAAAATATGTTGGGATTTAAACTTTAGGCGTGGCCGTTGGGTCATATTTTATTAGTGGTTCGGACCAGTTCAACTTGGCCTAAAAGGGCTGGGTTCTAAAGAATTGAAATTTAAAGATACTACTTTTGTGAAAAAAGTAAGGTTAATTTTTAATAGGAAACTTTTAGGGTAAGACATGGATTTTCACTCCCACGGTAGAAGCTGCTGTTTTTAACTATTAGATTGTTTTTTATGGGTTATATTTGTACATGTTTGTATTAAAAATTTATAACATATTATTCCTACTTTAAATCAGATTTGTTAAAAATTTAATCCAACGAGTAAAATAAAATTCCTACCGGTGGAGTAAAAATGCATGTCTTGCCATAAGTTTTACTTAATTTTTAAGTCAAAGTGGTGCATACGAATAGATTTTAAAAATGGCAGACAACTTATAATTTACACAAAGGAGAAAAGTACAAATAATTCCCTTTTTTATCTAATCATGTGTTTATTTAACGAAATCAACAGTGATAATTTAAGTCCATTTTATTTCACCGATTCGAGTTTAGAATTCAAATTTTATTACAGTAAAATGCTCTCAGAAACAGTCACATCTAATTTTTTTACTACAATAAAAAACTCTCATATAAAATCACATTTCAACTTGAATTAAAAACTCAAATCATCGAACTAAATAGGCCCTTAGTAAATCCAAGTAATAAGAAGAATAAGATAGAGAAAGAGAGAGCCAATCTTGCACTCCTTTATATTGATTTTAATTGAAGAAATTGAATGGCAATAATAAGTTGATATGTTATAAACTAATAACTATTTAGTTATTTAAAATAACATTTTAGAAATTATATTATGGGGTTTAAGCACAAATGGCCGATTTAACGGCCTTTTTAAAGTAAAGGACCACACTTTTCAAAATTAGTTAAAAAGTGGTCATTTACTTTTATATTTTATAGTTTGAAGTAGGAAGAATCAAAAGGAGGAATAACAAACGGAACAAGACAGGTGGCAAGAAAGAACAACAATGAACCGTAAGCTCAAGTAGTCAACTTTTTAGCTCCTATCCTGCACAAGCCTCAGATTAGTTGAATGCGGCTAAGGGACAATAAAGCTACTTGAACTCAAATCTTCTGGCTTTGGGGCCGAAAGCACAGAGCAAATGATTTCAGCCATTAACACGGACAACCAATATTTCAGCTGTAATTCTCAGACAAGAAAGAAAAATGCTATATCAATTTTCATCTGGCCTCTCAGCTACTCATTCAGTAATCATATATATATATATATATAACATATATATTAAATTCTATGACTACCCACCAACACTTAAAGTTACATTTACACTATAAGCTATATTTTCAGTTAAAAAGAAAAGAGTAAAAGACATGGATGAGAAATTTTGGAAAAGAAAAGCCACCAGGCTTCTTTTCCACAGTTGAGAGGATTTAGCTAAAACACCTCAAACTCCGTGTGCTCTGATGTACCTTCTAACTCCTTACACTTGGTGCTCTCTTGTTTCTGAGAAGCAGGTGGTGCAGAACTTCCCCCATCGCAAAACTTGGGCAACTCCGGTGGTATTGTACACCGTATCAACGCCCAATTGAGGCCTTCGAAGAAAGGGTGCTGCTTTATCTCTGCAGCCCCCTTCACCGATCCTAGTCGACTTTCAGGATCCTTCACCAAGAGGCCTCTTATCAAATCCCTCGCGTGGAAACTAACCATAGGGCTATTTGGGAACTTGAGACTCTTTGACACAACGTTGGCTAAAGTATCCTCGTTTCCAGAACCCTTGAAAGGTGTCCTGCCATATAATAGCTCAAACAGAAATATTCCAAAAGTCCACCAATCAACAGCGTTCCCATGACCCTCACCTTTGATGATCTCCGGAGCGAGGTATTCATGCGTTCCGACAAAGGAGTTAGATCGAGCACTAGTTGGTTCTACTACCAGCTGTGGCAGTGGGCTAACTTGGGCAGCAAGCTCAGATTTTATTTTCCGAGATTTTGCTGCAGCAGATAAAAGTCTAGGAGTGAAGCAGGAAACCTGCCAGGACGGCTGGAGGCAGAAAGGATCAATGCAACTAGATTCAGTGCATGGGCTTGACATCTTTTTTGCAGGTTCCGCAACAGGTGATGATGATTTAAGAACCATTGGATTGACGGCACATCTAAGTGACAAATCAAAATCTGAGAGCATGATGTGCCCATCTTCTCGTACCAGAATATTTTCAGGTTTCAAATCTCGGTAAACAACTCCTAGCATGTGTAAATACTCTAGGGCAAGGAGGACCTCAGCAACATAGAACCTGTGAAAAGTACGGTTAAGCTCATAAAATCAACTGTTACTTCTGGTACATAAAAATATTGCCATTACTGCTACATAAAATGCTGATGAAGCCCCCTAAAAAGTAAAAAAATAAAAAAAATAAAAAAAGGATGCTGATGAAGCAGTATTAAGTATTATCATATAGTAAATATTGCTATTTTTCCCTTATTCAACGTAAAAAAGCTTTCTTCTTTACTAAATCTAGTTTTCATCATGCAGAGAAAGGAACCCACTTGGACAATAGGGAAATAAAAACCAACCACGAAAAATTACAATCAGCAGATACCAGATCAGTTGTTGCCTGCTAGCTAAAAAGATCTAATCTCACTGGCACCTCCTGAACTTTTGGTCATTCCTAGTTTGCCCTACCAAACTTTAAAAAGACAGTCGGTTTACCTGTGGTCACGTGGTATTTTTCTATTTGTTTTCAGTAGAAATTTTAACAGAAAGATCCCATGATCGCACTACACCTCTTTTTCCATTATGTTCAACAGAAATTATAATAGATGGGCCTAAATGGGAGTACTTTAAAATTGGGGGGCAAAGTAGGAGTTTTTAGAATTCGAGGGACAAACAGAGAATGACCCTAAAGCTCAGGGGTCACCAGTGAGATTAAAATTACTATAGTAGAGGTTAAGCCCCAAGAAAATCACAACTGATCCAACTGCAATTGTGTGAATCAGACCAGCCAAAGAAAAGTTGATTCTAAGATTTATGGTTCTTGGACATTGCATCAGACCAACTCCCTACTGTGTGGTTGAGTTTCTCCAACTTCTCAATTAGCACCTAAGTTCTGGCCTTCCCTTGTGCGACGATACTAACACATAGCTTTATTGTTCATTTATTTATATACTAAAGTTTTAACCTACACTTTCATTCCTACAGTTTGAACCACCTCTTAGACTAAATGTTTTCACATCACAACTAAGTTCCGAGTGCATTCATCCAGTGTACCAGCAAGAGCATAGCTTCTTGGATTTGCTTAGCTTTCCAAGCCAAGGGAAAACATAGATACATCCTCCGAATTTGACTCATGTTTATACCAGTCAATTTATGTAGCATCAATGGAATGTATCAACAGAATCTATTTTCAATCATTTTTTAGTCGAAAAGGCTCAAGGGTAAAAAGCACCTAAATTCAAACTTCTCTCCTCAGAAATCAAAAGACACTCAGGATATCTCTTCACATGTACACTGACTAACCACAGCGCTAGCACAAAGAAGAAAACAAAAACAAGAAACTGGGTCTGGAATACATCACTTGGGAAAAACAGATGTACATGTATTTTTCAGACATAGATAGAGCAGAAAAACATGTTTGTACCCCACGAAAACAGACACGTTGTCATGATGAATTTTTGTTCCCACCCACTCAAAAGTTAAGGTCGATATGTAAGTTATAATGCAGAAATGCACATGCACAGATGACAAGAACTGGAGTGTATAAAGGATACCTAGTGGCTTGTTCAGCAAAGCTCCTGGTAGGTTGCTTTTGCCGCAATACATGCAGATCTCCACCTGGGCAATACTCCATAACTAAGCACGAAAGCTTGTCTGACACAAAATGTGCAAATAGCGTAGGGAGAAAAGGATGATCCAGCATTTGTAGTATTTCTCTTTCAGTTTGGGCCCGCAGCATTTTTTTCCTAGTCGCCAAAAACTCATTGTCCATCACTTTCAAAGCGAAAAGGCAATTTGTTCCAGTAAGCTCAGCAAGATAAACAGTTCCAATGTCCCCACAACCCAGCCTCCTGAGCAGCTTAAAGTGCCTGAGACCCAAGCTTCCATGTTGCTTCTGAATATGATGGATGGCTTCCCATCTCAAATCTTTTGACATGTGAGGCCTCTTGCCACTACGACTTGATCCACTGAGACTGCTTTCCTCGCTAGTGCTTGTGCAGCTACTGTACTCACCAATACTACTCTTTGAGCTTTGTGAGAATTCCCCCTTTTCTCTTGATATTGATCTCTCATCACCCTTTCTCACAAGAGATATAGTTGTGCTATTGCAATTCGAACTGAAATTCGGTTTACTTGAACTCATATCCCCAACACCTGAACTTACTTCAAAGCTAACATTTGTACTGCTGGACATTGGAGAAGCTTTCTCACTTTCTTCCCTTTCATGGTTTGGAGTAAAGCTCTGTGTCTGGTTCTCCAAATTAGTCGTGTTAGATTTTAAATCATTATCAGCTTTCCTGTCATGTGAATTAGAACTATGAGAGGCAATTAAATCCTGCTTTGCTTTATTCTTAAAAGAGTTCTTGCTCCGGAATATAAATCGAGGACTACTGCTAAACGATTTGCTTATCTTACTAGCAGTGCTGGAGTTAGATAGAGAAGCAGCAAAATGCAACTTATCTTTCTGCCTCTTGTCTGAACTTGGAGAACTAATTGGAACCTCAGTTGAGGTCAAAGTACCATCGTCCACCTGAGGAATTTTCTTGCTAGCATGAGGGCTTGATGAAGAATCAGCAGATTCCTGTTTCCTAATGCCATTAGTCCCACCCTTGACTTCAGTTGGCAAGGGAAAAATCTCAGTCTGTGGCGTTATCCCTGAGTCTGGCATCATTTCACCAGCCAAAGAAGTAGAAGCTTCAGAGGTAGAGTTCAATAACTCTTCCCCAGGAAGTGGCACGGCTTCAGACATCTTGTCAGAAAATTTTGGTGTGTCCGGAACAAGGGAGATCTCAACAAAATTCCCTTTACCTTCATTTATTGGAAGGCCAGATCCATTGGCCTCAACCACCACTGCCCTATACAACCTTTTAATATTTCCTGCTTCCGAGATCCCTGAGGGACCAGACGGCTTTGCTAGTCGCTTCATGGCAGCCATCTCTGATGCCTGAGAGATGCATAATCCTCTCAGTGCTTGCTTCAAACTAACAGGTTCTGAAATTCCAATTCCTGATGCCTGCGACATGCCAACTCTCATAGGCCTTTTCATAGCACTTTTTCGCAATGGATCTTTACCGAGTTCATGTGACAAACCTGAATTTCTAGCTGAACTTCTAATGTCAATTGCCTGAAAGAGACGATTTATATCATCCTCAATAGAATACTTTTTCTCTGTTTTCGTTATCAACTGGTCTCCAGCTTTCTCATCCATTGTTGACTCAAAACATACTTCTTCTTTGGATTCAACTATTTCACTGGTACTGGGTAATGTACCCATCTCTGCTGAATTCATCGAGATATCCAAAATTCAGAAACAACACAAAAAAGCTGTCCTAACCCATTTCTGATGACGTGCTACGGAGATAGAGGAGCCCAACAACCAGAAGCCACACTACATACCCTTTCAGTTCCTCTTCAATCATTCCGATCCTCAGATTCAAATAACCCCTTAAGATCCCTCCACTAGTTTCAAAATGACGCATCCAAATCCTGCCAGCTGCATTTCAGTTAAAAAAGGTCAAGGGAAAAAAAAAAAAGGTCATATCTTAAATGTGGCACTTTACCATCCACAACAACACTACAAATTGCATAAATCCAAAACTACTTTAGATAGAAGTAAAAGTGGAGGCACCTGTTCAGGAGACAGCTAATGTTATCACATTCACTAATCACAAGTAATGCACTATTCAAACACACGTTGACAAAAACATAACTATTTAGTTGAATAACGTTTTTCCTTTTTTAAGTGAAGGTGGAAAAAAAAAAAAAAAGATATTCAAATAGGTTCTCATTCACAAAATGCTTGACGCTTGACGCCTGACCCAACAAAACTATTTTGAGGACAACACTGGAATCACTGCTTCAGAAACCTGTTTTGAAACTAAAGCTCACGGCTAACAAACAAGGGCAAAATACTTGATAAATGCTAAAGAAAGACCGAGTAAACTATATTATCACGTAATATTTATTATAAATATGCAGAAATAACTGCGAAACTGCTATTATCACCACAAATAAGAAGCTTACCAGCAGATCTTTATAACAAAATAACAAGCAATCAGCTGAAGAACTTGTTGACTCTGATTATCTCTTTTTTCTTTAAAAAAAAAAAAAAAAGTAAATTGATTATAATTCACTAACATATATCATCACCCAGAAAATGGCAAAACCAGAACTAGAATATAATAAATTCACCATTTTATGAACTACATGAACACGATCAAATTTAGATAAAATTATGGTCCGTACAAATCAGAAACAAATTCCCATAATCAAACAAAAAGTAACTCACAAAATAAAATCATACATATAAAAAAATAACACAGAACAGACACAAAACAAAAAAAAAAGTTGGAAAAGTGCAAGCAGAAACCTTACCGGAACAAAGGATCGGGAACTGAAACCAGCAATCGGCAAAAAATTTTCTTTCCCCAAAACAGAGAGAGACCAAACAAAAGAAAAACTTAGGGTTCGAAAAGGGAAACGAAAAGAGATTACAACTTTATATATATATATATATATATATATATATATTCGACAAGAGTTATTTAGAAAGAGCACGAGAAGAGCAGTGGGGGGTTGGGTTTGGGAGTGAATGAAGAGAGAGAGAGAGAGAAGTTGGAAATGCAAATCACGAGAAGTCTCAGAGAGAGAGACACACACAAAACACAAAACAGAACAGAGAGAACCGGTGCTTCACTGCTGTTGGTATTGTTTTCTTTTTCTCTTCTCTGTGGAAAGAAAGAAATGGCGGAAAAATAAACAAAAAAACCCAATTAATATTACGTTTTTGCGGTATCGATGTTTTCTTTATATTCTCTGGTACGATTGTTTTATGGTTAAATTTGTTTTAACCGTAAATTAATTTTTTATTTTTACGTGATTTTATATAAATTTAATGAATAAAAAACTTAATCTATTAACGTGTTTCGTATTTAAAAAAATCTTTTATATTTTATGTCACGTTTATTTTATCAATTTAAGTTTATGATTTGAATTTTATTATAATAAAAAATTTTAAAAAATAATCACATTTAAGTCTCATTTATTTTACTGATTTGAGTTTAAAATTTAAGTTTTGTTAGAGTAAAAAATTCTAAAAAACGGTCACATCTAATTTTTTTGTTATGATAAAAAGCTCTCATATAAATTGACATCTCAATTCGAATTAAAAACTCTAATCAACGAATTAAACAGATTCTTAATCTTTTTACTACAGTAAAAAATTTTCACGTAAAATCACGTCTCAAATTAAACCGTCTTTAAATTAGAGAGTTAGAGACCGTACACGTTATCACGAGATCTTTTCTTCTGTGAAAGGAACGAGAGTGATAGAAAAAAAAAATGAATTTTTTAAATAAAAAAATGAATTTGAGAAGAGGAGAGAGAGGAAGGAAAAAAAGAGGAAGGGGGGGCTGGGGAGAATTCGTACGCTGTCAAAACAGAGACCCGCTAGATCCGAAAATCAGATTGGTGTTTTTGGACCCTCCAAAAAGTTCATTATTACTTCATCCCACACCTTTTTTTGTATTTTTTTTTTACACAAAAAGAAAAAAAGGAAAATTCTATTACTTCATCCCACACATTTAAGAATATGTTTGGTTCATGAATTAGAATCATGAGATTAAAATTATTTTTAATTTATATGTATTTTTTATGAAAAAAAATACTATAGCGAACCATGAACCATGATTCGAATCAGAGAACGAATCCTCCAACCAAAAAGGCTCTAATTTCAATTCAAAAAATGGAAAATTTTACGGTACCGAATATTTTTATCCGCAAGATATAAACCGTCAAAATATGAGCTCACCATTGCATAGGTGTGCCCATCTACACAAGATTAACTAAAAACCTTTAAAAAAATGATGAGCAAAAAAAAAAAAAAAAAAAAAAAAAAAATTTAAAAAAAAACCAAAAAAAATCCAGAGAGAATCTTAAAAATGAAAGAAAATAAAAAAAGATGATTAAAAATGAAAAACAAAAAAGAGGAAGGACTAAAAAAAACAGAGAAACAATGAGGGCTTTAAAAAGAAATAAAAGATGAAGAAAGGAAAAATAAAATAAAAAATAAAAAAACTATTTTCGACCAAAAGGTTTTGTTATGACCGAAAGCGTTGTAAAAGCATCAGTATTTACACTTTCATTCGTTAAGAAAAAAAAAAATTGTTTTACGCAGAGTTACTGACCCGTTCATTTCGCTGATTCGAGTTTTACTATAATAAAAAATTCTCATAAATAATCACATCTAATTTTTTTACTACAGTAAAAAATTCTCACATAAAATCACATCTCAATTCGAATTAAAAACTCGAATCAGCAAACTAAACAGATATTTACGCAGTTATGTATTTGTAGGGATTTAAGTAGGGAAATCGTAATTCAAATTTCAAATAAATGATAGAATTAACCATGAAGATTGAGCCGAAGTAAGATTACTCCCTCATTTAGAATTATTTCGTTGTATTTAGCACATTAGAGGACTATAAATAAGGGATTTATTGGCAATCACGCTTGTAATTCTTTCATATTACGTTGAATCTCCTCCAGCTACTCTAAAATTCCGTGTTTTTCTTATTATTTTCTGCATTTAATTTACTGTCGAATGCAAATGACTTGATTTGGCAAGGTGAAAGAGGAGTTCTTCCTTGTCGACAAGCTTCCAGCATCAACACTGGTATTTGCTAATTTTTATGCCAATTGACTTTCTATTTCCATTTGTACTTCTAATGTTCACTACCAAATCATCGCCAACAAATGTGTGATATGTTATTTATGACATAATCCACATTAACATATTACGACAAAAGGATGGACTGTGGACAAAATTAAAGGCTGCGTTTGAAACTCGTTCTAAAATGATTTTATTTTTTATATGAAAATAAAAATGAAAACATTTTCAATCTTAGACAGAAATTATTTTTAAAAATGCGTTTAGTAATTTTATCAAGAAATTGTTTTCAGTATAAAAAAATTAAAAAAAAAAAAAAAAAAAAAAAAAAATCAAAATGTTTTTAATAAAAAAAAAAAAAAAAAAAAAAAAAAAAAAAAAAAAACTCATCAATGTCTTTCTCTCTTTCTCTCTGCTCGAGGGATGAGAAAATGAAAAACGACTTTTAGTCGTTTTTCATTTCTCTCTTATTTTATACTAAATCAAAAAATCGTTTTCATTTCTGTTTTTTATTTTTATTGTGCCAAACACCGTTTTAAAAACGTTTTCATTTTTTTTTCCTTAAAAAAGGGATCAATTCAAAACACGGCCAAAGAAATGTTAACATAATTTTCATTACTCAAGAGCTGATCATAAACAAAATTGGAATTGTTGGATGTCTTTAGTTGTTTTTTTTTTTAATCTGTTGTGATAACCAACACAAAAGCATAGGGAAAAAGTTATTTAAAACAACAATACCAACGGACCACTAGATCCTATACAACATAGGAGTTGTTACACGAACAGAACAAACTCCACATATCGTGCTTAAAAGGTAATCTCTGCAAATATTATAAAAATAAATAAAAATAAAAAAATAAAATCAAAGTTTCAAAGCTAAAGGAAAAAAGTTGGCTGAAACAAAAAAACAAGGCAGATGGCATGTGAATAAAAAGGTTAAAGGTACACAAGAAAGAAGCATATTGTCTCCATAGTAGCCACACTTGTTACAAGGAACAATGCACAAAGGGCATTGAACTTGGAAAGAAGGGGGGAAAAAAAGCAAAAAGACATGTGATTATCTAGTAATAATGATAAACATAGCTCCAAATAAACAATAATCAATGGCATATCTTTTGGGTTTAAAAAAAAAAAACAAAAAACAAAAATGGGTTCAAATTTCGCTTGCTTTTTTTTTCCTTTCCTTCTCTCTTTTTTTTTTTTTTTTTTTTTTTTGCCCCCTCTCTTGGGAGGTGAAAAAAGCTTCTATTGATTTGCCTATCAACTATCATCATGATTCGTGAAGCAATGTAACCCCATCTTTGACGGTCCATTAGGAGAAATTTATGGGGTTTGAATGGGCGCGGTTACTTGCTAAAAAGAGAAATAGTGATTGTTCAGTGTGTCTTCCTTGTCATGATTCTTAGAAGATGGGTAAAAAAACAGTAAAACTTAAAAGATTGAGGTTCTAGTCATCTAGTCATTTCAGAGAGAGAGAGAGAGAGAAGAGGCAACTAAAGAAGAAGAAGGAGAGAGAGAGAGGGAGAAGAGGCAACTAAAGAAGAAGAAGGAGAATGAGAGTTTTTGGCATAACTTTTTATTCTTCCATATTTATCACGTAGAAGTATAATTGCTGCTAACCAGCCTAAAAATAGTTGTCATCTTTAAAATTATCTTTGAGCAGCCTCTCCAAAAGGAGCAGTGTTTTACAATTCACGATCCATTTATGTTTACTTTATTAGACCATCTTCAATGTAAATCTTAGACCGTATTTAAAATTAATCCTGTTTTTATTTTTCTTATTTAAAAAAAATAAAAATATTTTTAAAACGGTGTTTGGTGTAATAAAAATAAAAAAAACTGAAATAAAAATAATTTTTTAGTTTAGTGTAAAATGAGAGAGAAATGAAAAATCGTTTTTCATTTTTCATTTTTGTTTTCTCATCTCTTGAGCAGATAGAGAAAGAAAGACATTAATGGGTTTTTTTACACTGAAAATAATCTTTTGATAAAATTACCAAACGCATTTTCAAAAATGATTTATGTCTGAGATTGAAAACGTTTTCATTTTTATTTTTATACAAAAAATAAAATCATTTTAAAACGAGTTCCAAACGTACCCTTAATGTCAATGGTATATTTATCATCAAAAAGTGTGATATAATATGTTTTTTTTACTCTAATACATAATGTTATTTAAAATACTAAATCTACTTTTTTCATAGTTATTAAGTTTTGAAAGTTGTAAAAGTAAACTTTTATATTCAAAATAATTAGAAAATGTAAAAATTACATTGATTACATAAAAAGGTAAACATTTTAATTAATAGCAATTAAATGTCAAATTTCTCATGTGTTATATTTATTAAAAAATTTGTCATAAAGTATAGCATATGAGAAATTTAACACAATAAATAATATTGTATTAGAGAGTATTTTTTATACTCAAATACTAAATTTGTAGTTTGCACGTCAATTATAACATTAGATTGGAGATGCTCTTATAAGCTAAGATTTTTTAACAAAATTATTTGTCTTTTTTTCTTGTGTAAATAGTGAGTGAAAGTTGTCATGTTCATTTAACCGATTCTGAGTTTAGAATTAGAGTTTTGTTACAGTAAAGAGCTCTCAGAAATTGACACATCTAACTTTTTTACTACAGTAAAAAAATTTCACATAAAATTACATCTCAATTTAAATTAAAAATTCGAATCAATGAACTAAATGAGAATACTGTCTGTCTACTAAAAAATCCATCCCGCACCAAATCTCCTATTAAAATTTGAAAATACGAAGTCTAAGGAAACGGGCACCAAAGCCATAAATGCATCTAAATGCAATAAAAATCAAACATGAAATCTAAATCGGTGGGGATAAGTTGGGAATTCTAATGAGAGGAACTGCTATTTTATCTCATCAATATATAAAATCAGTTATTTTCAAGTTTTAACCCACTCAAATAGATTTTTAATTCAAATCATAACTCAAATGTGCACATTCAAATACAAACTCAAATTACAACTTTAACTTAAATTATAATTTAAAGTCAACTCAATATCTACGCTAAAATCACTATAATTCAAAAAGGTAACAGAACAAACTCATAATCTACGAATTTTTACTGGTCTGATCCTGAATATGTATCTAAAAATCTAACTTTGAAAATGAGTCAATTTCTATTAAAGCGTGATAGACTCGTGATATGCTTACTTTGTGACGGTAACATGCAAACAACTTCGAATATGTGCGATAAATATTCCTCGTCTATATCCCATTATAGCTTTATATCATTACTATAAATTGAAGTCATTCTATACATAAATTCATAACATATACACATGCTGATGTGATAATCAGCAGAAGTTAGAAAGCTTTCCATTTTGCCTGAAGCAATGCTATTTGACACTAACGGTGTTAAGTACTATCCACTAATAAAAAATAGAATATACGTATAAGACCCGCATTTTATTTATTAGTTGTGTGTTTAGCACAGGTGGTAGTGGTGGCCATAAACATTTTTTTTTTTTTTATGACATTATAGTGTCCTCTTTTGGAGAAATGATCCTACAAATCTTATTAACTGGCGTATAACGGCATTTACAATCTAGGACATATTGATAAACCAAACTATATATGATTAATCACATTTATTGATAAACCAAACTATATATGATTAGTCATATATTTCGCTATAGATGTCTTTTTTAGGTGTCTACATTTTCATGGACCAGATAGGACCAAAATAAACAGTAGGACACAAAGAAATAAACTTTAGGCAATGCATTAAAATGAAGTAATTTGTAATCTATAAAGAGAGAGAGAGGAGAACTAATCAATGTTTAATATTGATTTGACGAAAGGTTTTGCTCCCGCGAGTTGATCATTTGTCAAATTGTATATGGTTGTGATTAATGTTAGTAATCCACCTATTTGATGTGAACCGAAACCCAACATAAGCATATTGTCGGCAAAGCTTGCAAAGAACCATCTAGACTCAGGAGGAATTGACAGGTAGCATAGATAAATAAATAGTGAATGATTTGATTAATATATATGATCATCTGCCAATTTATTTTTCTATGATATGTTTATGATAATAACGACGATAGTAATTAAAAATGATTTATTTATAAATTAATTAATTTATAAATATTTAGGACCTGTTTCGTTTTACTGATTCGAGTTTTTAATTCGAGTTGAGATGTGACTTTATGTGAGAGATTTTTATTGTAACAAAAAAGTTATATGTGACCGTTTCTGAGAGTTTTTTTTACTGTAGCAAAACTCGAATCGGTAAAATGAACGGGGCTTTAAGTGACGATGTAGCAGCAATTAACGATAATGTTGCTGCCAAAAACACTTTTAGTGATGACTTCATGGTTTTTTTCCGTTGGCAAATATGGAGCTAAAGAACCTTTTCGTTTGTTGTTGTGTTTAGTGAAAAGATAGTTTTGCTCGATTGCATTTGGCAGCTAAGGTGAGGGATAAAGTAATTTTCCTCTGATTTGATACTAAATGTTACGTTTCTGCTACCATTTCACTTGTCAAATTAAAGATGTAAAGGTTAGGAGTCCATTTCATTTGTCAAATTAAACATTCGGTCATCAATAATACACATATATGTTTGCTGATATTTGCACATGTATTTGAATATATTTGTCTATCTGCATAACTAAAGAAGAATGGATTTCTCCTTTTTATGCTATGTTTGGTAAGAAAGAAAGAAAATAGGATAGAAAGAAAATATGTAAGTGATGAAAAATAGCAATGATGGAAAGGAAATTGATTTTCTTTTATGTTGTTTGGTATGAGAAGATGGAAAAAAAATGAGCTTACCTTCACTTGTTTGGTATTAGAAGTTAAATTAAGAGGAAATAAAAAATCTTACTCGTAAATTACTTTTATACCTTTAAATTTTTTGCTTGGATGTTGATGGAGAAAATGGTAGTTTAGTAACTTTGCACACTTTAATGAGTTGTCCTCATTTTTCATCTCATTTTCTGCCCACTTGTGGAAAGAAAAAAAATGGTGGGGGCCACATGTATTATTTTTCACTCAATTTTCTCTTCCTTTCTCTTTTCTTTCCTACCAAACAACATATATTTTCATTTTCTCTCCTAAAATCCCTCCACATTTTTCCTTCCTTCTACTTTTCTTTCCTACCAAACATACTCTTAGTTGTCCAGGAAACATGCTGTTGGCGCTTTTTTTCATTTTTATTTTTTTCTCTCTATCTTTTTATTTATTTATTTATTTTTTAAAATTCTAACTAAAGAATAAAGTTTCTACTTTAGTTGTCAAGGAAACGTGTCGTTGGTTTATTTTTTTTAATTTCCTTTTTTTTTTTACTTCTTTCCTTCCCTTTTTTTTATTTTAAAAAAAAAATCCTCCTTTTTTCTCTCAAATCTTTCTTTTTTTTGGTCTACTCTTTCTATATTCATCATACATTTTGAGTTAATTTTATAAATAGACTTTGAGGTTTACTTTCAATTTTATTTTAATTCATGACTTTTAAACATCACATAATTAGTTCATGAAATTTTATTTTATTCAATTCTAGTCTTTTTATTAATTAAGTGTTAAAATTTAATAGAATATATATAAATTAAGCATCAAAATTGAAAACGATTAAGATTTTGAGACTAAGATTTTGAAAACAAAAAAGTTTTCCCCATTTTCTTCTCTTCTGTCTTTTTTGTTCTACCATTTTTACATTCAAAAAACTTTTTCCTATTTTTCTTCTCTTCTATCTTTTTTATTCTGCCATTTTTACATTTTTATTTTTTTGTCCTATTATACTTTTTTTTAGATCTAAATTAGCCCTTATAAATATAATTTTCTCTTTAATTTCTCGTTTAAATAATTCCTGTAAGTATATATCCCTGTCTATTTTTTCAAAATAATGTTTCATGATAAAATGTTTCGTAAGTGAGTTTTTTTATGGATTTTTTTATACAATAATATATTGGTAGGTTAAGTTTTTTTATATATTAGATATGTATAAAATCACGTAAAAATAAAAAAATACACATATCAAATAGTTAGAAAATATTAACTTACTAGTACGTGAGGCATGACAGAGAATCTCTTAGTGGCTGGTTGGTATACGAATTCTGAACTCGGAATCATGATTCTAGGTTCAAATCAATATTTGTTTACAAAAAGTAAAAAGCAATTTTTATTTGACTCATTCAGAATCAATATTTGGTTTGGATGATTCTGATTCAAGGTTTGAATCTTGATGTGAATGTTTTAAATCATGAATCACCTATGATTCTAAAACTACCCACCCTCTTAGTTTTAAGTGGTTCAAACCTCTGATTCTGGTTCTAGTTTCAAAGCTACATTTTGAACCTAAAATCATAAATCATGATTCTAATTTCAAAATCAAAATTAGAATCACCAAAATTTGAACCCTCATATCAAACATACTAAAGTCTCGTTCACTTCGCAGATTCGAGTTAAGATATGACATTTTTTTAAAACTTTTAATTGTAGTAGAAAAAGTTAGATGTGACATTTTTTGAGAGCTTCTAACTGTAGAAACTTAGAACTGAAAACTCGAATCGAAAAAATGAACGAGACCTAAATTCTTAGAGGACTTAAATAAGACAAATGTAAAGTTGAAAGGCAAAGTTGAAAGAGAGTTAGAGAAGCCTTCTCATTAGTACTTTAGTTTTGTTCGATTGCCGATGAGAGGGGAGAAGAGTAAAGAAAACCGAGCGAAACGCATATAATAATATATATTTCTTTAAAAATCAAATTCATTGGTAGGGTTGTTCATAGATTGGGTAGGTGCGGGATATGGCTTTTTCTTCTCCCGTTTTAAAGGGTGCGGGTTGCACATATTTAGCCCCAACGATATTAGAAAAATTTCACAACCCAATGATATTTAGGTTGGGTTGGGGCGGTGCGGGGTGGGTTTGGTAGTCGGTTTCAACATTCAAAGAATCAAAGACTCAAAATTCAATCCAACATTTAAAGTTCATCATCAAATAGAAATAATAACTCCAACATTCAAACATATAGAAATTCAAAGTTCAATCCAACATCAAACATGAAGCAAAGTAGTCCATCTAACATCAAACATGAAACAATGTAATCCATCCAACATTAAACATGAAGCAAAGTAGTCCATCCAACATCAAACATAAATTAGTATACACTCATAAATTAGTCTTAACATAAAGTAAATATAGAGGCTTAATTCAAATATGAAGAAATTAGAGAGTAAAAATGAGTTGCTTGCCTAGGGTTAGATATTAGAAGAGGCAAGTTAGAACGCGAGTTGAGTTAGAGTGTGCGGGCCATTATAGACCCAACCCACATCCCGTCTTAAAATTTTGGGTCATACATTAAATGAGTCGAAAAAAAAATTTAGTATTAAAAATTACATTTTTCAAATTGGGTCGGTGTGGAGTAGGTTAGGCCCGCGGATTTTATGGGTTTATGAACAGCCCAATTCATTGGACTTGGAAGAACCTTAAAAAGAACTTCGCTGTTTTGCTTATTCGCGCTCCGGAAAAAAAAAAAAATTAGAGAATGGAGGAGCCTCAGAACGGCAATGACGGCAATGGCGGCTCGGCGGCGGAGCCTGTGGTGGGACCCGGCCCTGCCCCTCGTGCTCGCCCCAAGCGACCTCTCCAGTTCGAGCAAGCCTACCTCGACACCCTTCCCTCCGCCAACATGTATATGCCCAAACTCCTACTCCACAATTAGGGTTTAGGGTTTTAGGGCTTTTACTTATTCTTGTTGTTGTTCATGGATTGAAGCTTTTGTTTATAGTTTGGTTGTTCAAGCTCTAATCTGTTGTTATTTAGACAAGATCAATCTTTTTTTTTTTTTTTGCTTGCTTGCTTTATGAATTATCTCTTTTTCGGTTTTTTTTCTATTAAATTGAAATTGATTTTATGTACGCGGATGAAAGCTGATACTTTGACGCTTCCCAAATTAGGTTTTAGGTTTTGAGTGTTGTGTTTTGAAATTTTGATTGAATGCTGTTATTCAATCTTTTAACCATTGCGTACTAAGATGGAGAATTCAGTTCTCTTCGCCACGCCATTTTGCTTGGGCTGAATTATTCTATTTTTCCAAATTTAAGAGTGAAATTGATTTTATGCTTGAAAAAAAAAAGCTGTGATTTCTTCTCATTTACTTGTTTTTTTGGGTTTTTCATGTGGTAAATAGGTACGAGAAAAGTTATATGCACCGCGACGTCGCTACACATGTTGCTGTGTCAACTGCAGATTTTTTCATAACTGGCAGTGCTGATGGTAAAACAAAGATGTTCCTTGTTAACATCTCCCGAATATTGCTGTGCACTAGTTATTATGCTTTTACACCATAGTTGTTCTTGTTCATTTTACACTAATGAATTGGTAATATGGTAGAGATAAATTTCAGAATAAAAGTAATATTTTTTTAATGACAAATAGCAAATTAGTGGTTCAAAAATATCTCTTGAGTATTTGGCAATTTTATCTGCTTTATTATATTTTCCTAGTGGCTAAAATGTCTATTAAGAGCTTCTGCTCGGAAAATATTACAAGGAGAGTGCATGTCATTGGAAATGAGTATAATTAAAACACGTTAACAGTATTGATTTGGTTAAACATGAAATAAAATGGGTCATAACTAAGTTATATTAGTCAATTATAATGAATTTATTACCAATGTGATGTCTGTTGGCCAGGCCTTCCATGTTTGATAAAGATGTTGCTGGTAACCAAGTATTTGCTATATTTTTCCCCTTTTGACGATCTGGTTATCCAAGGCGTTAAGTTTCTAGAATATAGAGCTTTATTTTCACTCTGTAAAACGATTTAAAGCAAACAAATGGTACGCACTGTCAGTTAAGTATTCTTGTAATTTCACTTTCACTAGAATAGTGCGTGTATAGCTGGTGTATGTATTATGTTCTGACTTCGTCTCCTTTAGCTTAAAACATGTTTTTGCTTACATCTCCGTCCTTTTTTGTTTTTTCTGCCAGGACATTTAAAGTTTTGGAAGAAAACGGCTACTGGCATCGAGTTTGCTAAGCATTTTAGATCCCACCTTGGTCCGATTGATGGCATAGCTGTGAGTTATTCCTTTCGTGTCATAGTGCATTTTGTGATTTTTTTTCCCTTCCCTTGATATTCCCGTGTGCAAATAACATTAGCTTACGAATTTGGAAGTACATGTTCAAGTCAAGTCACAAGCTAGGAATTTTCTATTGAATAGAATTTTCAAGTCTATGGTATTTCACTTTTTGAATAGAATTTTAATCGAGGATCAACCTTTTCCATTGAGTGCATTGTAATCTACATTCGGAAGGAAAGTGCAAGGCCCGTGGGTGTCTTCAAGATCATGTTAAGCAATCGCATTGTATTACCTCCTAAACATGCACGCATGAGCACATTAGGAACTTGGCACGGTTTCTTTTCCCTAC